>NW_019396876.1:0-75319 GCF_000591075.1 Eurytemora carolleeae | reverse complement strand
AATTTGTATGGGCGCTAAGTTATTCGGTATGAGACGTCTTTAAGAATTTTCTCCTTATAGACGCAACAGATAGAAGTAAGATTAGTAGCGATCAAAAGCGCTTTTTTATCGCATTAAACCTATACCCCCTTTCATTTTTCGCGAACACTCCCTTTAAACAGATAGGAAAGTATCTGTCTTTACAGTTAAACAGATAGGACATATTGATAATTGATTTTAGGAGTCTTAGAATGCATTTTAGGAGTCTTACAATTAATATTAGGAGTCTTTGAAATCATTTTAGGAGTCTTTGAATTCATTTTTTGCGAACACTTCCTTTTATGTGCGCACTGCACATCTCTTATATATGTTTCCTTCTTTCATTTCACCTTGTTATATATTTTATATAAAGAAATTATAGTCTTTGCCCCAAAATAAATTTTTAATTCCAATATCTTTGCAACCTGATTCTGTAAGCCTTTGATTTTTCAAACTTAGGTTTTTTATCTTTCAGAGTGTATTACAGTTTAAAAATTTAAGATCTTCGTAATTGAGTAGCAAAGATATCTGGATTAGAAAATCAGAGTTTTGGGCAAAGACTCATTTCCTTCACTGTTGTACATAATAATGCTTCTTTTCTAACCAATATTAAGACTGAAGAGTGCTGTAGACGTAATTTCAAGTGATCCTTCATTTTTAGAGTGGCATGTCCGATTAACCCTTAAATATTTTGTGTGATCAAGTATAATGGAGCTATCCTTGTTTTTTGTTCAACCTTTGGTTTCTTTATAAAACCTAATTGCGGATTTATAGAGCATGAGACAATGAAGGAAGTTGTCAAAATACCTTTTCTAGATAGGGAATTTTGTTATTCAGATTATAGTCACCTTTGTAAATTGAACACGCCATTTTGCAACTGAAGGGTCTCTTGAAATTTCACGTCTACAGTTCCTTTAAAAAACACCCTCTTTATTCAACCATATGGAATACATGACAATGACAATCTGCTTCCCCTTTTATTAACATTATTTAAATATCCTCATGCTTTTGTATTTTTAAACTAACTATAATAAGCATTAGAGTTGGTTGGGTACAATTGGAGAACCTGGATATACCTTCTAGATGTTAGGTACTTTCCCAAAGGATTTTCCTCAAGTGGCAACTTCCCAAGTGGCAACTTCCCAAATGTGTAATTTCCCAAGCAGCAACTTTCCAACGCTCGGCCCCCAGCTCGTTCTAGCCGTGGCACTCAACCCCTAGCTCGTCCTAGCTGCACCGCTCGGCCCCCATAGCAGCCTGCAGCGCCTCAGAGGGCCTGACCTAACCTTTGGGAAGTTTCCGTTGGGAAATTGCACATTTGGGAAGTTGACACTTGGCAAATTGTCTCTTGGGAAGTCGCCCTTGGGAAAATGCCTTTAGGAAAGTACCTAACACCACCTTCTATTATACTCTATATAAACCATATACCATTTTTCTACTAATATTTTTGCCCAGTGCAGTGCAGTGCATTGGTTCTATGCTTGCGATCCTCCAAAAAGCTTCAACATTCTTCTGTAAATAAATGCCCCAACTTTTTATTTCAGGCTGCCAGGCTGCATGGATAAAATAAAATGACAAAAAAATCTTTTATGAAAATATTTTTCTATTTCCGTACATTTGCTTTATCTTTTATCTGAGGAGAAATGCATTAGAATATACATTATTCAAATTGTTTGCCACGAGCTAACAATGTATTTCTATTGGTCCATTATTAAATGGGTTCTTTATTCATACTTATGTGTTATTGGCCTCATTTATTTATCTAGGCATCCAGTGCGCTTCGTGCCCATCTTCCATTTTAACTTAAAATTGTTGCTATTTTCTTGATTTTTTCTCGTGGATTTAGAAAAATCGAATTTTCTTAATTCTTATAATCAAAACCTTCCCTTGGGTCATGTGAGGTTACGCAAAAAAATTGTGACCAATCGGTTCAGCCGTTTTGAAGTTTATCGGTTACAAACAAACAGACAAGCAAAGTTTGTATATAGATGCATTCAAAGTAATTCTTAAAAAATTTAAATTTTATACAGTGAAAGTCAAAAAACCTGTGGAATAGGAAGACGTATTTAAGAAATACTTAGTGTATTTGATGTTGTTACAACGTAAATAGTTCTATTAGTAACTGAACAATTGCTGTGTCTCATGTTCATTGAAATATTTAAAGTCATGACTCCAGTCTAAAAGTCGTCTTCCTTTTCCAGATTTGTATGTTCGTACTGACCATTATTTCTTACAGATGTCTAATTTTTAATTTGTTGCCACTATAAAGATTCCCAACCTCTACTTCTATCAACTACATAATTTAAATTAGACTTTTTAGCAAAAATGTGTAGATATAAAATAATCCTTCAGAACAGTTTTTTTTTCTTTTTTTATTTAAACAGTTTTCTTCAGAAGTATTTCTGCCTTGTCAATCAAAAGTTTGAAATTTTCTAGTTTTCATCCATTTTGAAATCTTTTTGGTGCCATCTTATATCTAGTTCAGATTTCCTTGACAGCTTTGCTAACCTTGTAAATATTATGACTTGACTTCAACAGAACTCATTAATATTTTTCATCTCAAGTAAATTATTTGTTTGTTTGTTCAAGGTTTAGATATACGAATATTCTTGACATTTCTTTGATTTTTTTTCAGTATTAGAATTTGTTTGCGTTTTTTGTCCTCACTGTGACAACCTGAGAAGGTTTTATGGGATTGGGGAGTTTGTTTGAATGAGTCTGAATAGTTTTGAAGCTTATCATGTAGTTGGCAAATTTAAACAGAATTTTTTTTGCAATACTTGGGATGCAATTTCAGTTTGTAATATTTTATATCGAAAAAAAGTTGAAAAGGCTTAAATCTCAATTTTCCAACCAAATACCCCCATTCCCTTTCTGTTATTATCCGGAAATATTTGTTGCAGGACACATTTTAAATACAAGAATATTTATTTTTACTGGCACAGTAATCATGATTCTCAACCCTTTTAAAATAGTTTTAATCGATACGACTTATTTTTATTTGATTGTGTAAATAGTTTGAGTTATCGAAGATGATTATTTTTGCTTGACTTAGAATATTAATAAAAACACAATTCAGGGTTTCTGGTAACCTGCCTCCTCAGCAGGAGGAAGTACCCTCAACCTTTCCCCCTGGTGCTCACAGGTACTTTTATACTTTTATACTTTCCCCCTGGTGCTCACAGGTACTTTTATACTTTTATACTTTCCCCCTGGTGCTCACAGGTACTTTTATACTTTTATACTTTCCCCCCCCTGGTGCTCACAGGTACTTTTATACTTTTATACTTTCCCCCTGGTGCTCATAGGTACTTTTATACTTTTATACTTTCCCCCTTGTGCTCATAGGTACTTTTATACTTTCCCACTGGTGCTCACAGGTACTTTTATACTTTTATACTTTCCCCTGGTGCTCAAAGGTACTTGTATACTTTTATATTTTCCCCCTGGTGCTCACAGGTACTTTTATACTTTCCCCTTGGTGCTCACAGGTACTTTTATACTTTTATACTTTCCCCCTGGTGCTCACAGGTACTTTTATACTTTTATACTTTCCCACTGGTGCTCACAGGTACTTTTATACTTTTATACTTTCCCCTGGTGCTCAAAGGTACTTGTATACTTTTATATTTTCCCCCTGGTGCTCACAGGTACTTTTATACTTTCCCCTTGGTGCTCACAGGTACTTTTATACTTTTATACTTTCCCCCTTGTGCTGTAGGTACTTTTATACTTTTATACTTTCCCACTGGTGCTCACAGGTACTTTTATACTTTTATACTTTTCCCTGGTGCTCAAAGGTACTTGTATACTTTTATATTTTCCCCCTGGTGCTCACAGGTACTTTTATACTTTCCCCCTGGTGCTCACAGGTACTTTTATACCTATATACTTTCCCCATTGTGCTCAAAGGTACGTTTATACTTTTATACTTTCCCCTGGTGCTCAAAGGTACTTGTATACTTTTATATTTTCCCCCTGGTGCTCACAGGTACTTGTATACTCATAGAGAATAGAATATATAGAGAGGAATTAAAAGAATCTCTCGGTATGAATTTTTTCAGTCCCTTTCAGCCTGAAAGGGAGTTCAAAGTGTACAAATCATGTAAATGTTCTTATGTGAAGTACACCTGCAGTATGGAAACAGTACAACAAAATGGCCGTTTTACACTTTTTTCCATTAAATTCCTCTCTATATATTCTATTCTCTAAGTGTATACTGTTATACTTTTAAACTAGGACTGAAAGCAAAAGGGACCCTCCATGCAAAGATGGCAATGCCCGCTTCACAATGGTACCATTAAAAGCTTTTTCTAATCAAGTATGAATTTATGTGAATATATATAATTTTATAAGCTGATTGTTTTAAATCAGAATTAAACGCTTATATAGCTAGAAAAACTCAAATGTATTCAACATTATTGATTAGATTAAGGTTTTAAGGGTACCATTGTGAATCGAACATTGCCATCTTTGCATGGAGGGTTACTTTATTTACACTAAAAGTCCCCCCTATTATTCCCACTTTGCAACTAGAACTCGCAAGAACCTAGATGCTTAAATTAAAAAAGGAATTTTTGAAAACTCAGTAAACGTTAGAGAATATAAATAAACTAATCTAGGGAGTTGAGCCTGATTCTGAAGGAGATAAAGATCATAACTGATAAGATCAGGGATGATGAAGAAGCTGCAGCAATAGAGAACGACTGGAAGTTTGCCGCAATGGTTTTGGATCGATTGTGTTTGATCGTCTTCACATTGTTCACAATAGTTGCCACAGTGGCCGTACTCGCTGCAGCGCCACATGTTATTGTTACATAAACTGATCAAGGACAACAGAGTGGGGAAAGTGCTAAAATAACATTGAAAGGAATCTATAATGGTGCCAACACATTTTATATCTAGTCTTAATTTTAGAATAGATTAGATGATGGGCTCTCTACAAATAAGATATTGTAAAAGATTTATTAAAGCTGTTTTTAATGATTCCGACATGTTATATCTTCTATACATATATAGTTTAAGTATAGATGATAGAGAATGAATGATTAAATGAAATGTAAGTTTTCTTCTACATATTGATTCGTGAAGTTGGCTCAAATTATTATAACAAAAGGGTTAAAGAAAGACATAACTCTCATTCAATTATGTAAATACTTTAAACAAAAGTAACCCTCAAAAACTTTTTAAAACCTTAGTGTTCAATTCTTAATTTTGTCCCATGAGGACATTATAGAACTTCTATTCATTCGACGAGTCTCGAGTTTGTTGAACTTAAAATGTTTTTAATTCAATATTTCAATAATCCAGCTGAAAACATTTATTTGATATTTTCACTGCATCTTTAAGCGTGTGTACATATCAAAACTATGCTGGAAGTAATTGCCATAAATCTAGGCGTACTAAAGCCATTCACAAGCAGAAATACCCCCCCCCCCCTCCCTCTCAATATTAAAAATATAATAAACATTATTAAAAGTTAAAAGTAGTGTCGTCTGCTAGACCTATTAATACTATAAACTGTGATCGCCCATATAATGTTGGTTGTTAAATACTAAATACTAGATAAAACTCCTAACACACAATACAAACCACAACCAGAAGATCGGTAACATTTTCCATTCTTAACATCTACTAGATATATGCTGTAGATCTATTAGAAATATGTTGTAGATCTATTAGATATATGCTGTAGATCTACATGATAAAAGCTATTGATCTACTAGACATGATGCTGTAGATCTACTAAATATATGCTTTAGATCTACTAGATATATGCTGTAGATCTACTAGGTATACGCTGTGTAGATCTTCAATATGTATGCTATAGATCTACTGATATGCTGTAGATCTACCAGATATTTGCTGTAGATATACTAGATATATGCTGTAGATCTAGTATATATAGATATATGCTGTAGATCTATAAGATATATGCGGTAGATCTACTAGATTAACTTGATGTGTGCTATATATATCTACTAGATCTATACTAGATTCTAGATGCTATATGCTACATAGATCTATTAGATCTTCTAGATATACTAGATCTGCAAGACCTCATAGATCTTCTAGATATATGCTATATATCTATTTATACTATTTAACTAAACTGCATACACAACAGAAGGCTCCAAAGAAACTTTGAACAGTTTCACAGATTAGAGAAACTGTGCTTTTTTATTGCTAATCTTGAATGCATTCAGTATAGAATTTGCTGTTATTATAGTGAGAAAATTGATGGAAAACTTGCTAAAAAATAAAAGTGGCGAACTTTTAACTATTTTGCTCAAAATCTTAAAATATTTGGTATCTTTTTGTTGGATAAATGATAAAGTTTAGCGGATCTTGATTGTTCAAACCGGTTTTAATTAATCTCCTTAAACCAAACCGGTTCTGATAAATCATAAATCAAACCAAACCAATTTTCTCGACTAGGGCCGGTGTTTCTGTTCCCGACTTTAAAAGCATAACATTTTTGGATGTTAGGAATATTTTAAAAATAAGTTATCATACAATAAACACTGGCCTCGAAGCAAAGGAAAAAATTTACATTAGCTGTATTTTAAATTACAATATTGAGTTAACATTTTCTATTTCTTTTTAAACTGGCTCTGAAATATGGTAAATTAATTAATTATGTATATTTGATGCTGTTGTTCTTATTTCATTGGCTCTACTCCTTTTTCAATATAAGCTTAAGCACCCTGTAAAAAGAGCATAAAATTGTATTCTATTAAAAACGCAAAGTATAATAAATGAATATCTAAACAAATATTTCTACATAAAATGAAAATTAAGAATTAAACTGAGGATAATTTTGTTAAAAATTGATTTTCTAATTTGTATTAAAAAAATCTCTTTGTAGAATAATTTCTCATAAAAAAAAACGATTTTCTAAGTAGTGAGATTGAAAAAAATATGATTTATTATTCAGATGTTTAAAATATTTAGTGTGATTATTAATAAATAAAGACAATCCTCAAGCAGTTGTTTGGTTTCACGAATATAGAAGGTTAACAAGTAGTTGTTTGGTTCCAAGAATTTAGAAGGTTAACAAGTAGTTGTTTGGTTTCGAGAATATAGAAGGTTTAACAAGTATTTGTTTGGTTTCGAGAATATAGAAGGTTAATAAGGAGTTGTTTGGTTCCAAGAGTATAGAAGGTAACAAGAAGTGGTTTGGTTCCAAGAGTATAGAAGGTTAACAAGAAGTTGTTTGGTTTCGAGAATATAGAGGGGTAATAAGGAGTTGTTTGGTTCCAAGAGTACAGAAGGTTAACGAATAGTTGTTTGGTTTCCGGAATATAGAAGGTTAACAAGTAGTTATTTGGTTTCGAGAATATAGAAGGTTAAAAAGTAGTTGTTTGGTTTCGAGAATATAGAAGTTAAAAAGTAGTTGTTTGGTTCCAAGAATATAGAAAGTAAACAAGTAGTTGTTTAGTTCCCAGAATATAAGAAGTTCAGAAGTAGTATGTTTGGTTCCCAGAATATAGAAGAATAACAAGTACTATGTTTGGTTCCCAGAATATAAAAAGTTAACAAGTACTATGTTTGATAGTTTATTTTTGATTTGATGGTTTCTCTATGATTTGATAGTTTCTCTTTGGGTTGACAGTTTCTCTGTGGTTTGATAGTTTATCTTTGATTTGACAGTTTCTCTATGGTTTCATAGTTTCTCTTTGGGTTGAAAGTTTCTCTATGGTTTGATAGTTTATCTTTGATTTGACAGTTTCTCTATGGTTTGATATTTTATTTATGATTTAACAGTTTCTCTATGGTTTGATAGTTTCTCTTTGGGTTGACAGTTTCTCTATGGTTTGATAGTTTCTCTTTGATTTGACAGTTTCTCTCTATGGTTTGATAGTTTCTCTTTGGATTGACAGTTTCTCTTTGGTTTGATAGTTTCTCTTTGATTTGACAGTTTCTCTATGGTTTGATAGTTTATCTTTGATTTGACAGTTGCTCGATGGTTTGATAGTTTATCTTTGATTTGATAGTTTCTTTATGGTTTGATAGTTTATCTTTGATTTGACAGTTTCTCTATGGTTTGATAGTTTATCTTTGATTTGACAGTTTTTCTATGGTTTGATAGTTTATCTTTGATTTGATAGTTTCTCTTTGGTTTAATAGTATCTCTATGGTTTGATAGGTCGATCTTTATTTTTCCACAACTTTGCCATTGCTATTGGTTAAACCTGAAGCGGGTGTAAACTGTAACTGCTGTCGAAATTCAAAATGTTCAAAACCTTATGCATGCATTATTCATTTGTTTCCTTTATGTGGAAATTCAAGGCAAATCAATAAATCCATAAAAATTATCTTGAAAAATATATTTTTTGAGGTTTAAAAGGTGACTTTTCTCTATATAAAAAGTGCAAATGATGGTTTATCTATTTGTATGGAATATTATAAATTTTCCGACAAATTCCCCGGATTTTAGAAATAGAATTTTGGCAATATTGAAATTCTGAAACTAATAAAGTTTGTGGATGGGGGGGGGGGGGGGGCAGGATACTGTTTTTATCAGAGACATATTAAAGCTTTATTTTGCAACATATTACACACCATGGGGCCATTTTTTAAATAAATTAAAAATTAGCCTTAGTGATTCAAAGGTTGCAAGCTCTTGTGCAAAATTCGATGAGAATATTGCCAATTACTTCAAAATAAAGCTTTAATTAAATGCATATGGCTACACAAAAAAGTAGTGAGGTAAAATGAAAGGCAAAAGCGTTGCGATGTTTAAAATATTACGTATTAAATAATTGCAGACCCTTCTCTCACTACTGTATGCTATTCCATTAGCGCCTGATCCAATAGAAATAGTTTGGCGGTAAGATCTATCTTTCTATCTATCTCATTATCCAATTAGAGTTATAAATCCTTCAATCGGCGCTATCAGTAAATGGAAATATTTACTTCTTCTGAAACTATGATGCTCTAATCCAGTGTTAAATTATATCCTCATGTATGTAAATCAGGGGGCGGAAACGTCATGTGTTTGTGTCTGTACCATTAGAGTGTGCGTGTGTGATAAGGGACCAAAAGTTGTACTGTCGGTGTACTTATACAGTACAGAAGAATCTCGGTATTTGTTTATTGTTAATTGTTTACTTAAAAATAAGTTTAATATACATGTAATATATTTTTTTTTATATTTGAGTCAACACTTAAAGCAAAATGTAACTTAATGCAAAGAATATAATTTGATTAAAGTTTACAATAAACTACTCGAGTCGTTATTCAAGCTTAGATATAATTGATGACATTGTTCTGCTCTTTCCTAGACTGTAGTCATGTGTGTGTGTCCGGGCCAAAAGAGTGTGCGTTTTTTGATAAGGAACCTGTCTGCAAAGCAGTGCGACTGGCTTTCTCATGCCGGACCAGCGCCATTTCCTTTCCCTTTATTCGTGTTCCCTGATGTAAACAATGCCTGTGTAACGTGTATACTGTACACAAGAAAAAGCAATGTAAACCTAATGAAGGAGTAAGTATTCTCCACAATATTAATGATCCTGCTCTAATGGTTATTATGCAATATTGCCGGATTTTCCCATATACTTTCTTTACAGCACATTATAGACGACTAAAAATTTTAGTTTTTAACAGAAATAAAACTAATTGTATATTCGTGTATTTTGTTATAAGACACACCCCAACTTTGAAATGCAAAAGAAGAAAATTGTTAAGCTTCACCGCCATATTTTGCAACAAAAAACTTTTAATCTCAAGAAACTGAAATATTAAATCTAATAGAACTAATTGAACGTTCAAGTTCCCTTCAAAGTGTTTACAATGCTGAGCTCTGATTTTTAATATATTTGATATAATTTCTTTAATATATATGGTTTAATCCCTTTAATGTATCTGGTTTAATCCCTTCAATATATCTGGTTTAATCCCTTTAATATATATGGTTTAATCCCTTTAATATATCTGGTTTAATTACTTTAATATATCTGGTTTAATTCCCCTAATATATCTGGTTTAATCCCTTTAATATATATGGTTTAATCCCTTTAATATATCTGGTTTAATTTCTTTAATATATCTGGTTTAATTCCTTTAATATATCTGGTTTAATCCCCATAATATATCTGGTTTAATCCCTTTAATATATTTGGTTTAATTCCTTTAATATATCTGGTTTAATTCCTTTAATATATCTGGTTTAATCCCCATAATATATCTGGTTTAATTCCTTTAATATATCTGGTTTAATTCCTTTAATATATCTGGTTTAATTCCTTTAATATATCTGGTTTAATCCCTTTAATATATCTAGTTTAATTCCTTTAATATATCTGGTTTAATCTCTTTAATATATCTGGTTCAATCCTATTAATATATCAGATATGGTTGATATATCAGATATGGTTGAGTATCTGCGAATAATGAGGCTGGCCCTAATCTGCCCAATGTAATAACGGTAGATTAATTATATAACAATATATATTGTAAATGTATTTCTTCTATTGTATATATTGCTTTTGTTGAATAGAAAGATCAGAGCATTTATTTTAGCTTTTACACATGATAAATGTAACAATCAATCGAAAAATCGACACCCATGATAACATTATTCGATTATTTGGTCCGGAGGTATCAAACCGAAAGAATATGGGTTTACATTGTTTAATTTCTGTGTCTCATGTTCAATGCGCTATTAAAAGTCATTACTTGAGTTTAAGAGTCGACTTCCTATTCCAGAGTTTTCTGGATATCACTGTATTAAAATCCACATAATCTAAACACAAGTGTGATAAAATATGGCTACAAGTATAATTATTAATTAAAGATAAAAGAATAATATGGATACAAGTATAATATGGATACAGGTATAATATGTATACTATAGTATAATTTGGATACAGGTATAATATGGATACTATAGAATAATTTGGATACAGGTATAATATGGACACTATAGTATAATTTGGATACAAGTATAATATGGATATAGGTATAATATGGATACAAGTATAATATGGATACAGGTATAATATGGACACTATAGTATAATTTGGATACAAGTATAATATGGATATAGGTATAATATGGATACAAGTATAATATGGATACAAGTATAATTTGGATATAGGTTTAATCCGGAGACAAGTATAATTTGGATACAGGTATAATCTGGATGCAAGTTAAGTATGGATACTAGTATAATTTGGATACAGGTATAATATGGATACTATAGTATAATTTGGATACAGGTATAATTTGGATACTATAGTATTATTTAGATGCAAGTATAATTTGGATACAGGTATAATTTGGATACTATAATATAATTTGGATACAGGTATAATTTGGATACCGGTGTAATTTGAATACAGGTATAATATTGATACTATAGTATAATTTGGATACCGGTATAATTTGGATACAGGTATAATATGGATACTATAGTATAATTTGGATACAGGTATAATTTGGATACAGGTATAATATGGATGCAAGTTAAGTATGGATACATGTAAATGTAAAAATTTGTAAACAAGTATAATATGGATACAAGTATAATTTGTATATACGTATGTGTAGTGGATATGTATGCAAGAATAATATGGATACAAGTATAATTTGTATATACGTATGTGTAGTGGATATGTATGCAAGAATAATATGGATATAAGTATAATTTGTATATACGTATGTGTAAGGGATATGTATGCAAGAATAATATGGATACAAGTATAATTTGTATATACGTATGTGTACTGTGTAGTGAATATGTATACCAGAATAATATGGATACAAGTATAATTTGTATATACGTATGTGTAGTGGATTATACCAGAATAATATGGATACAAGTATAATTTGTGTATACGTATGTGTAGTGGATATGTATGCAAGAATAATATGGATACAAGTAGGGATGTTAACGTTTTCATTTTTCAGAAAAACGATCATTTCGTTATGAAAACGACGACGAAAAATCGAAAACGAAACGATCGTTTTTAAAAACGATCTTTTTTAAAAAGTTCGTTTTTTAAAAATGGTCTTTTTTAAAACGATCGTTTTTCAAAACGCTCGTTTTTAAAAACGATCGTTTTTCAAAATGATCGTTTTTATAAAATTCGTCGTTTCGTTAACGATCGTTAAAGACGACCCTTCGTTAACGATCGTTAACGAAGAGAGGAAACCGACCTGAAGGGCATTTGTACTTATCATTGAGTAGTTTTTAAGAAAACATCAAGGAGTTTAACTCCCCCACAACTGTTAAACTTCATGTAAGACGACATTCAATAAAGTTGCATGTAATTTTTTTTCAAACGATCGTTTTTTTAAAAACAATCGTATAAAAAACGGTCGCAAATCGTTTTAATAAAAACGATCGTTTACAAAAACGATCGCTATTCGTTTTCTAAAAGTTCCAAACGAGTGGGTCGTTTTAAAAAACGATCTTTTTTTTCCGAAAACGAAACGATCGTTTTTGAAAACGAAACAAAAAACGATCGTTTAACGATCGTTTTCAAAAACGATCGTTAAACCCTAGATACAAGTATAATTTGTATATACGTATGTGTAGTGGATCATACCAGAATAATATGTGAAAATGCCACAAGAATAATATGTCAGAGAACTGAGGTTTGTATCAATATTAATATACAGGGTTACTCACAAAAGATGAGACTGCAAATACGATCTGAAACTTATTAAGGATAAATAAATTGTTTTAAAAATATAATGATTGGACAAAGAGTCAAACAATTGTTTACAGTTGCAAAGAATCATGAATATAAGGAAACAGACAGTATTTATTTTGTACAGTCGTCATTGAAGATTCATTCTTCGTGGTTAATCCTGTATAACAGGCAGATACAGTATCTTTAATAGACTCCTAGCAGATAAATGTTGGAAATATTCTGAATATTCGTGGAATAAATGTCTTTACGATATATTCTTTTCTTTTTATGGATATTTCTGTAAAAATGTACGTTTTTTTAATTCCGACTTTTAATGTCATTTGTATAATAACTTAACACACTTGTTTTACATATTTTTAATTTTTTTTAATCATTTTAATTTATTCATTTATTTTATTTCGTGAACGTACACAATTTTGAAAACTCCTCCTAGTTGACATCCACTGCCATGAAATCTTAATCTTGATATTAATTTGTTCATGTATATACAAAATAGGATAGGAGAGGAAACTGCTCCTTGTTTCACACCGTTGTAAACTTTAAAAAGTCTAGATACACTATTGTTCCATTGTACCTGGTATGTTTGTCCTCTGTATATATATAATAATGTTCTCAGAACAGCTGGGAATGGGAATTAATGGGAAGAATATTTCTAGTTATTATTGCTATTTTAACATTCACACTTTTATTAAATTAAATTCACAATTGTTGAGAATAATTGAATATTTTTAGCTGTTATTACTAATTTTACATTTACAATAATCAAGAATAATTGAATATTTCTAGCTATTTTTGCTATTATTACATTCATAATTATTAAGAATAAGAATATTTTTAACTATTATTGCTATTATTACATTCACAATTATTAAGAATAAGAATATTTCTAACTATTATTCCTATTATTATATTCACAATTATTAAGAATAAGAACATTTCTAGCTATTATTACTATTATTACATTCGCAATTATTAAGAATAAGAACATTTCTAGCTATTATTGCTATTATTACATTCACAATTATTAAGAATAATAGCATCTCTAGCTATTATTGCTATTATTACATTCACAATTATAAAGAATAAGAACATTTTAAACTATTATTGCTATTATTGCATTCACAATTATTAAAAATAAGAACATTTCTAGCTATTATTGCTATTATTACATTCATAATTATTAAGAATAAGAACGTTTATAATCATTATTGCTATTAATACATTCACAATTATTAAGAAAAAGAATAGTTCTAGCTATTATTCCTATTATTACATTCATAATTATTAAGAATATGAACGTTTCTAACTATTATTGCTATTATTACATTCACAATTATTAAAAATAAGAATATTTCTAGCTATTATTCCTATTATTACATTCATAATTATTAAGAATATGAACGTTTCTAACTATTATTGCTATTAATACATTCACAATTATTAACATGAAGAATATTTCTAACTATTATTTCTATTATTACATTCACAATTATTAACATGAAGAATATTTCTAACTATTATTGCTATTATTACATTCACAATTATTCAGAATAAGATTTTTTCTAGCTATTATTGCTATTATTACATTCACAATTATTAACATGAAGAACATTTCTAGCTATTATTACTATTATTACATTCACAATTATTAACATGAAGAACATTTCTAGCTATTATTGCTTTAATTACATTCACATTTATTAGCAAGAAGACTAATTCTAGCTTTTATTGCTATTTTAACAATCACAATTATTGAGAAGAAAAATATTTCTAGATTTAATAAATTTAACAACATTTAAAACCAATTTTTTAAAAGAATTATTTTTTCAAACTGCAAAGATTGCAAGAGAAAAAACAATGAAAATATTTTTTCTCTGAACCTCGAATGTTTCATGGTTTTACTCTTGAACGGTTCTCAGGAATAATCTCAACTAAATCAGAACTTGAAGAGAGTGCTCTTAAAAGAATCATTATAAATATTTTGTAGGATTTATTTAATGCATTTAAAAAATTATGAACGAAAATGTCAGAAAGCTTTCTTTGAAAGCCCGAAACAAATTGTAATCATTTACAAAACAAATACGGTGGTAGGCGATTATATCAATATAAATAAGAAAACTTTTTTATTCAGTTTTAACCGTTAAAATGCTGATTTCTAATTACAAGTTTAAAAGTTAGTAAAAAGAAGCTTTCTTTAATTGACAGCTTTTCTTTGTTTCCATGTTTTTCTGTACATACATGCTGTTAAAAAACTTGATATAAATAAAAATTGAAATCAAAAATCGTCTTCATTATATTGATATAATCGCTTACCACCGTATTATGTTTTTTCTTTTAATATTTATATTGTAACCATTAGTATTGAATCCTCAGGTGTATGTTCTGACAAGAATGAGATGTGAAATGTTAGAATGAAGGATATCTGATGGAAGAAGAAGAAGAATGAACCAGGGTGAGAGTTCCACATCAATCCATGGATTACTTACAGTCGTAGGGTTTGGTGTTCTCGATCTTCTCATCATCAATCTTGTTTCATTCAGAGTTAAGGGTCATGCTTGATGGATGGATTGGAAATTGAGAAGAAGGTTTCATCAAGTTCACAAGGTTTAGGTTTAGTTTTTTCTCAGGACTGTAAAGAAGAAGAATGAAGGAAGGATGGGATGATTACTCCAGGATGAGAAGGAAGTATGGGATGATTACTCCAGGATGAGATAGGATGCTGGATGAGATTATTACGTAAGTATGAGGAAGGATGGGATGATTACTTCAAGATGAGGAAGGATGGATGGTTACTCCAGGATGAGGAGGTTGGATGGGATGATTACTCCAGGATGAGGAAGGATGTATGATTACTCCAGGATGAGGTAGGATGAGGTAGGATGCTGGATGGAATGATTACTCCAGGATGAGGAACGATGGATGATTACTCCAAGATGAGGTAGGATGAGGTAGGATGCTGGATGGAATGATTACTCCAGGATGAGGAGGTAGGATGAGATAATTACTCCAGGATAAGGAAGGATGGATGATTACTCCAAGATGAGGTAGGATGGGATGATTACTCCAGGATGAGGTAGGATGGGATGATTACTCCAGAGCCCGCGATTTAAAAATTCGGGAAAATACGGCTTATTTATGGCTCAAGCTTTTGGATTTAAGCTGCATCTTATTTTCCACAGAGTTGAGATCAAAAAAGTAAAACCGTGGCCGAATTTAAAGAATTTGAGCGGTGGTTTAAATTTAAGCCGCGGCTTAAATATGGTTGGTTCCAAAATTGTATAAAATGTTTCAAGATTTAAGCCGGCGCTTAATTTAAACCGTGTTTTTTTGGCAGATTTAAACCGCGGCTCAAATTCTTTAAATTCCATCTCTGGTTTGATATTCTATTTGGCGGATTTTCAGGGTTAGAATTGGCGCATTCAGGGTTTTTATGAGAACAGTGGCCGAATTTAAAGAATTTGAGCGGCATTTTAAATTAAGCCGCGGCTTAAATATGGTTGGTTGGCGCTTAATTCAAAGCGGGTTTTGGCAGATTTAAACCGCGGCTCAAATTCTTTAAATTCCATCTCAAGACTCAACATTGAGCCTTATTCTCCACTGAAACCAACCAAGGTCGGTTTTATTTGCATTGGGCCTAACTACTAAAGTCGAGCCAAAGATCTTGCAGCTGTCAATGACTTGTTACAAGCGGTCGTCAGAGCACCTTGGAGTTCAAGATGGAGTCCTTGTTTCGCTACTTAGCGATTTCCCTAAAGACCTAATATATATACCGTGTGGTATTTCTCAGGACCGGATCGTAAGACTCCCTTCTCTCAACGCTCTTCATAATAAAAGGATGATAGTAAGGTTCCGAACGTTTATTTCTCTGAGCCTTCAATCTAAATAAGTTTAATAAACCCACAGAAAAAGCTTTGAGTGACAAATCATACAAATACAACATTAAAAAACTGTGGTTAGGAACCAATAAACACGTATATAAATATCAATCATACTATAATCAAAACGATAAGCATAAATATATATAAAAATAGTTACCACAGTGATCCCAGAATTCTGGACACGGCTAAACTTGCAAAACGAATAAACATATACTGATATAAATTATTTACTACTCCGCGAGAAATCTTGCGTCTGCGCAGTCGGTCTGTAAACAGTTCCTAAACTAGTTCTTTCACAATACATTCCGTACAGATCTTCAGGGAGAACTCAGAAATACCCAGGGGTGACAAGCAGACTTTCTACACGCAGCATGGCTCGCGTAACAGTCCTACACCATGGAGTTCAGTGGCCGAATTTAAAGAATTTAAGCCGCGGTTTAAATTTAAGCCGCGGCTCAAATTTTGTTGGTTCCACTTAAATTTGTATTAAATTTTTCAAGGTTTAAGCCGCCGCTCAATTGAAACCGGTTTTTTGGGGATTTTAGTCACGGCTTAAATTCATTAATTATTCGGACACAGGATGGAGTAAGGTCAGGTCTTAAAATCGGGTTTAAGGAATTGCGACTCTAGCAGAAGTTTTTAAATCGCAGGTTCAGTTAGGCCCAATGAAAATAAATTGTAAAACCGACCTTGGTTAGTTTAAGTGGAGAAGAAGGCTCGATGTTGAGTTTTGTTCTAAAAAAAAACCGGAGTGCGCCAATTTCTACCATGAAAATCCGCCAAATAGAATATTAAACCGGTTTTTAAAACTCAACTCTGTGGAATTGATGCAGCTTAAATCCGAAAGCACAAGTCGTAAATGAGGCCCAACAACAGCTTAGACCCAAACCAATTTTCCCGAATTTTTTTAATCGCGGGCTCTGATTGAGGTATGTCAGATTAAAGGTTGAGAAGGAGGATGCAAGATTTGCCTAGAGTGACAGGTTGAGTGAAGTTTAGATTAGAAGAATCTTATTTCTTCCTGATCATTTAATCCTTCTTCAAACCAAAAAAACATCTTTAGATCAATCTTGAAACTCTCTTCTACCTCATTAATCTTGAACATTTCTTTAATCTCATTAATCTTTCAAATATTTACTATTTTAGTTGCTAACTTACTTTCGTTTAATAATAAAGTCAGATTGAATGCAAATATATTATATTTGTATATTATATCTGTTCATTGTACATCAAAATAATAAAACAAGACATTTGTATATATGTTGCATATAGCCGGCCAAACGGCTGGACCGAATCGGCTGATTTTTTTTTGTGAACACTCATGGTTGGCCGGGGGGTGTTATAGGCTAAACTTATAGAATATTTTTCTCAAATTAAAAATTTTTTTTTTAATTTTTCCAAGTGCCAGGCCGGGCTTTTAAACTAGTCTCTTATAGAAATGTACATCTCATACTAATAAACTTTGAATAGAAAAGTCTGAAATAATGATTTTTCATATTTTGTTCTAATCAGAGGAGCTTTTGTGGTATTCCGTCTGTTGTGAGCACATGAACAGTGGCACAGCCAGGTCCCACAACTTATTTTGGTTGTATGGCTAGCACTGAGCACTGCATGGACAATGTTTATTATACGTATAATCTGCAAACGCAAATCCTGGAGAAAGCGGCTGACAAATTTTGTTTAAATTTAATATGTTAATTTTGTAACAATTAAAGTGTCTAAAATTCAATTCGTGATTTTTGTTGCAAAAAAGGGATTAGTATGATTTAATTATAAACACTTTGATTGAGATATACCAACTCAAACATTTCACTGGACATCGCTGCAGAGACAAGCGTTTTTACTGACAATCGTCACAAAGCAGACGATAAAAGGAGAAACCGGTCGTGACCGAATTTCAAATTAAATGCTAATTCAGCCAATATCCCATTTCATTTTTCGCAAATACTCCCATTAAGTTTCAACATTCTTCTCTTCTTCCTTGATTTGAACAAGGTTTAAGGGGGAGGGGGGAGGACTGAACTATCTAATCCAGGTTTTGGCCAAATATCCTTCATAACAAGATTTAAACTGCTGACTACTGACACTAATTTCTTCTTCTACAATCCTTTGTGTAATCAGTTTCTATCGGCAGTTTTCATTACTTAGCAATTCCTTTCCAAAGATATCTTGCCTTTCCAGATATATTACTTCCTTTCCAGAGACATAAATTCCTATCCAGAGATATCAGTCCCTTTCCAGAGATATCAGTTCCTTTCCAGAGATATCAGTTCCTTTCCAGAGATATCAGTTCCTTTCCAGAGATATCAGTTTCTTTCCAGCGATATAATCTCCTCTCCAGAGATATCAGTTCCTTTCCAGAGATAAAAATTCCTATCCAGAGATATTAGTTCCTTTTCAGTGATATGAATTTCTTTCCACATATATCAGTTCCTTTCCAGCGATATCAGTTCCTTTCCAGATATATCAGTTCCTTTCCAGAGATATAAGTTCCTTTCCAGAGATATAAGTTCCTTTTAAGAGATATCAGTTCCTTTCCAGAGATATAAGTTCCTATCCAGAGATATCAGTTCCTTTCCAGAGATATAAGTTCCTTTCTAGAGATATAAATTCCTATCCAGAGATAGAAATTCCTATCCAGCGATATCAGTTTCTTTCCAGAGATATTACAGTGAAACCCTTAATAACGAATACATCGAAAGAATTCATCAAATGTCGTATTCTTTACTTTCTGATAATGGAATGTTGCAGATATTTAGTTTTTTAATTAAATGATTATATGGAACTCTTTAAAACTGTTCCCTCATATTCATGGCTATTTATTTATTTTCGCAAATACTGAAATTTACGAAATATAGTATAAAACTCATTGAAAAATTGTTAAGACGACATTTGATAAATTCTTTCGATGTATTCGTTATTAAGGGTTTCACTGTAGTTCCTTTCCAAAGATATCAGTTCCTTTCTAGAGATATTAGTTCCTTTCCAAAGATATCAGTTCCTTTCCAGTGGTATCAGTTCCTTTTTAGAGATATCAATTCCTTTCCAGAGATAACAGTTCCTATCCAGAGATATCAGTTCCTTTCCAGAGATATCAGTTCCTATCTAGCGATATCAGTTCCTTTCCAGAGATATTAGTACCTTTCCAAAGATATCAGTTCCTTTCCAGACATATCAGTTCCTTTCCAGAGATATCAGTTCCTTTCCAGAGATATCAGTTCCTTTCCAGAGATATCAGTTCCTTTCCAGAGATATCAGTTCCTTTCCAGAGATATCAGTTCCTTTCCAGAGATATCAGTTCCTTTCCAGAGATATCAGTTCCTTTCCAGAGATATCAGTTCCTTTCCAGAGATATCAGTTCCTTTCCAGAGATATCAGTTCCTTTCCAGAGATATCAGTTCCTTTCCAGAGATATCAGTTCCTTTCCAGAGATATCAGTTCCTTTCCAGAGATATCAGTTCCTTTCCAGAGATATCAATTCCTTTCCAGAGATAACAGTTCCTATCCAGAGATATCAGTTCCTTTCCAGAGATATCAGTTCCTATCTAGCGATATCAGTTCCTTTCCAGAGATATTAGTACCTTTCCAAAGATATCAGTTCCTTTCCAGACATATCAGTTCCTTTCCAGAGATATCAATTGCTTTCCAGAGATATCAGTTCCTTTCCAGAGATATCATTTCCTTTCCAGAGATATTGGTTCCTTTCCAGAGATATCAGTTCCTATCAAGAGATATCAGTTCCTTTCCAGAGATATCAGTTCCTTTCAAGAGATATCAGTTTCTTCCAGAGATATCAGTTCCTCAAAGATAGCAGTTCCTTTCCTGTCTTCCTACCGGCTCTGGAAACCCATTTCCTGCCTTCCTGCCTATCCCTTCCTTGCCTTCAATATTTTGTACTACAGGTACTATTTATAAATATTTTATTGGATTTCCAACCATTTGAAAATGTCTATAATGGCGCAATAGATTCTGTTTTACACCATTAATAAACGGGGTCTCCAATAAACTATATATTCTCCGAGGGTATAAACGAAATTGAGAATTCATCTTCTATACTTGGAAAATCAATAGATCTAGGGCGCACTCAGTTGGATAAATATTAGTTTTCTATTTCTTATATTTTCACCATCCGACGTCGGGTTAAATTCAGGCGGGGAAGGGGGGGGGGGCACTTTTTATAGGGTGTTCCGTTTAAAATGGGACTTAAGTCAAGACATCTTTCTTTTAGGGGGCATGAAGATACCAATTAATGGGTTCCACGCTCAACTCTCGTGTTATCTGAAAGAAAACGAAATCATTCCTCTTGCAATTGCTTTGGACAGTCTTTGGACCGAAGGCTTCGGGGACTCTATCATCCATGCCTGCATCATTCTTCTTTCCGCGCTTGTTGCTACGAATGTATTCGTCTCTCGCGCGCCTGGTACGAGTGGTTCTTTAAAAGCTATATCTGAGCAAACAATAAAACGTGTTCGGAATAGAATGAACAAACATCTAAGAATATAAATGGCATATTTTTTCTCATAAACCTAGCATAGCCAAGTCTAAAATTTCTTTAACCCTATAAAGGCTGGGGGGTCTGAATCTATGAAAAGCCTCGGAGGGGGGCGTTTGGCGCCCCTCCCCCTTAGAAAAAGGCCTTAGAGAATAGGTATAGGGTTGAAATGCTTGTTCATAGCACAATTTTTCAAGGCCAGCTCATAGAAAAAAATAGAACGATAACTTTAATAGTTTGGGTGCTAGGTACGGTTGAAAAAATGCCTAAAAAGGGTAAAAAAGTGAGAAAAAAAAATATTTTTTTTGTTTTAACCAAATATTAAAGTGTTTCTACGTGCATTTTTCAAGGGCTTTTTAAAAATATAGTTTTTAGATCTGTAGCTTTAGTCACAAAAAAAAGTTATAGGCTATTTTAACCTATAAATAAAATTGTTTTTACAAAAAATCCTTTAAATTACTATTCATTAAAAGTCAAAAAATGTCACGGTGATAGTGTCAAAAATGAGTGCTAGAACAAAAAAACTATAGGGGGGGGTGCGCCAAACGCCCCCCCCCCCCCCCCGCCTGTTTAGGGTTAATTACAAGAACAATTATTTTGTTTTAAGCTTCAAGGTGAGCGGTTAAATAATATATACTATGTATGTACTGTACCAGTTCTCGCTTAAAGGGACTGTAAGTTTCTAGTGATCCTCCATTTAAAGGGCTACCTGCCCGATTCACAATGGTACCCTTCAAACCTACGTCTGAGCTTGAGGATATCCAGTTTATAAAATATGAAAATTGCTAATTTGAATTGTGATTTCTCTGATTAATCAACTTTGGATATGTACAAGCGTGGTAAAGAAAGAAATTAACCGAAAGAAAACCGTCGATATCTTCAACATTTTTCCGCAAAGTTTTTTTGATTCCATGAAATAAATTATTTTAAAATTAGGTCACCTACATAGAAATAATCTTGTTAACATAGATTAATAACAACACAGATAGGACAGTAGATGTCGCCCTTTCAAGATTTAGGGGTTTTTCGTTCACAATAGCACTAAGGCAGAAGCCCAAAGGAATTCCGCGCAGTCAGCGCCATGCTCTGTCAATGTCTTGTAATTCAACGCTGCCTGCGCGGAACTACCTTTGGCTTCTGCCTCAGGGTTATTGTGAACGAAAAACCCCTAAATCTTGAAAATTCAAAATCTAGTGTTCTATCTGTGTTGTTATTAATCTATGCTTGTTAATGATTCTGAATTATGTAGAAAAAATAATGGTATAATTATAACAAAACTTGAATACAGAACTGCTCGTCTTTTTTTGTAAGTAACCCTGTATATTTAGGGATTTAAGCGGACAAAAGCCGTGAGATTTGGTTTAAAAAGATATGATAAGGAAATATATTCCATCTTCTGCTTTACTTCAATACCTTTTCCAGGTTGGGTTTAAACATCTTAGTTTAGATTCAGAGAATTCTTAACACATAAAAACATGAAGGAAATAAATTTACAGAGCTTGGAACTTTTGTGTTAGATACTCATAATCCTGATCCTTTGTGTTGGATACTCATAATCCCGATCCTTTGTGTTGGATACTCATAATCTCGATCCTTTGTGTTGGATACTCATAATCCTGATCCTTTGTGTTGGATACTCATAATCCCGATCCTTTGTGTTGGATACTCATAATCCTGATCCTTTGTGTTGGATACTCATAATCCCGATCCTTTGTGCTGGATACTCATAATCCCGATCCTTTGTGCTGGATACTCATAATCCTGATCCTTTGTGTTGGATACTCATAATCCTGATCCTTTGTGCTGGATACTCATAATCCTGATCCTTTGTGTTGGATACTCATAATCCCGATTCTTTGTGTTGGATACTCATAATCCTGATCCTTTGTGCTGGATACTCATAATCCCGATCCTTTGTGCTGGATACTCATAATCCCGATTCTTTGTGTTGGATACTCATAATCCCGATCGGTTGATCTTGATACCCACTGTGGGTATTTTAAATTTGAGGATCAACGCTTAATATTTCTGCTCTGATCAAAGCACCCTTAATACAATTACCATACTTTATATATAAATGTAGTAAATGCCAACTCCATAACAATCCAGGTACAGTTCAGTTTCACTTAGCTATCAATGTTTAAACCCGGATACAATCTTATAAGCTATTGGTCTCAATGCGGACACTAGCAATCAATTGATCAATGTCTCAAACAGGACACGATCCACACGGCTACAATCCCGTGAACTATCAACGCTACTACACTGGGCGCGATCTTGTTTGCTATAGTCAACCGGACAATAGCGATCAATTGATCATGTCACAAAAAGGAACGATCCACAATCTTGTGAACTATCAACGCCACTAACCACTGGGCAAGATCTTGTTTGCTATGTCAACCTGACAATAGCGATCTATTTTTCAATGTCTCAAACAGGACACGATCTCAACTTGTATGGTTCATCGAAAACTAAATTACTCCCAACACTGTAATCAAAGCGGAGTTTCTGTATCATATGTTCATGTGTTCATATGTTACAAGTTAAAGTTAATAGACGTAATTACAATTCCTACGCTGCTATCTATATCACATGATAAAGGAAATCATGTTAAGTATTACAGTACAGTTGAAATAGGTGTAGTTAAGATGTACTTCAGTATCTATATCACAGGATTAAGCTAATCCTGCAACATATTTATTTGAAAGGCAGTTCAAATGAGTCATGGGTTTTTTACGTAGAAGTTTACAAACATAGATAGTTAATAATAACTTTAGATCGTTTTTAAACAAATCCCAACCCTACTCTCTAGCACTAGAATTATATCATTTTCTTCTCAATATATTTCGCCAAAAACTTTGGCATCATCAGGAGTTTGTCCTTACTCTTTTGACGAGTATTGACGAGTTAATAATAATGTACAACGTACTGCAGGTTTACAGAATATCGTGGTACCCAATGTATATTAAATATATAAATAGGATATCAAATGAAGATTGAATTAATCTGAAGATTAACAATTGATAGAGATAAAGCATTGATCTCGATATCTACAATACAAGAGTTCCCACCGCTGAACACAAAACCCTCAGAAAGGAATTCAAGAAGAATAGTAATAAAAATGATTATAAACTTTTATTTCGACTAATGATTACAATTTGTTTAAAACTATTTTATACATTAAAACAATAAATAGTTAAGACAAAGAATGAAAGATGAAAGATAGGTTAAAGAAGGCAAATTTAAATTTACAAATATATATGAAGATTTAACAAAGAAAATTAACATGTACACATAAAATGTTTGAGTAAACCCTAACTATAAAAAATGTAAGGAAACATCGTCTTTAAGTAAAAATAAAATCTATTGTTTTCCAATATTAGGTTCTTGAAAAATGTTGAAATGTAGAGAAGAGAATTCAAATTTGTTTTAACGTATTGAAAACAATTTGAGTTGAAACATCATTGGAATTTCACTAAAAGAATATCTGATCTGAACATATATTCTATCTTGAAGAAATAAACTTTTTTATTTTCATCCTCTTCATCCTCTTTATTGTCTTCATCCTCTTTATACTCTTCAACCCCTTCATCCTCTTCATCCTCTTCATCCTCTTAATTCTCTTCATTCTGTTCATCCTTTTACATCTTTTTCATTCTCTTCCTTCTTCATACTCTTCATCCTCTTCATCCTTTTCATTCTTCTAATTCTCTTTATTCTCTTCATTCTATTCATCCTTAAACCTTACACTTCCATGTTTTGAATATCAGTTGTCTTGATTTTGCAATTTAAACATCTTTTTTCTCTTTTTCTTTTTGAGTTTAGCAAAATATTTGTAAATTGCACAAACTGTTTCAAGTTAATTTTTTCAACTTTGTCAGGACTGCTGTCATCTAAAACTAACTTTGAACCCAGTTTTTAGAATTTACAAATTTTACTCTTCAGCTATAGCAAACCAATCTTCTCAGCAGAACTAGAGTAGACAATGATGGTCTCTCCCAGCACATGTGGAGAGATGGCCAGCACTTGTGGATTTGTCACACCACAGACTAGGAAAAGTGAGACAATAGCTGTACCCGGGAGGACATATGTGATGGTTACTAAATGTCAGGGTGAATCAGTCCTGATGAATGAGCTCTATACCTAAAGGAGATCTTTTAGACACTTAATTTGTGATTACAGTTGAGGAGGAGATTTTCCAGAAGCAGCAGGAAAAAGTTCTAACCATGGATTCCTCCAAGATATTGAGTTGTAATCCACACAGGCCTGCAGCTGGTTGCGTAGGAGCGTTGCATGCTTGATTCTAATAAGCATAGTATCGAATATAATCTGTTTTTTTTTATGCTGTAAATACATTTTTTCTTATACTTTTATATTTATATCCTTAGGATGACCGGTTTCAAACTACTCTCTCTATATAAACTGTTTTTTTTCTTTGATTCTTTATTCAGATGATGTTACTTGGTAGAAGAGAGTTTGGTTTAACTGAAATAGATTGAAGTATTGTAGCAACAATATAACATTGATAAGATCAATTTTTATAATGATTTCATATTATAATTACTTGCACGAGTGTCATCTATTAAGAAAAGAAATTAAAGTATGTCTACATCAGCGACCATAGTTGGTTTAGGCCATACTGAAGCTATACTCATGATCCAGGCATATACATTCAAATAGGCTAAGGCGTGCGCGCAACAATTTGAAATATACATATTCTGAACAACAAGAAATGGGAATAGATCAGATGCCTAATTTCAAAACAACTTGGGCAACTCATTCATTTCAGTTTAAGGCTTTAACTTTTACCAACTTTCTATTGAAACACTAGTTGTTGCTTCTCTGAAAGCTGAATGTACGCTGAGATTTTATAAATAAATAAGAGACATTTCGAGCAATGGGTTCAAATGTTTTGTTATATAAGTAAAATGGGTAATGAATGGCTAGTTTAGATAATAAAAAATCGTGGAGATTGATGTTGGTTTGGTTTTATAATGTACTTCTCTGGGTTTTTGAGCTTTAGGAGAAAGTAAAACCCAAAGGAACTTAGTTCTTGCCACCACAAACTTTGGTTTTCTAATCTTAACATCTCTGCAACCCAATGTTGGAGACCTTTGAAATTTATATGTATATTTGCAGCACTTGAAATTAAATTGTTTTTCATCGTTAAAAACAATTGTAAAACATATATGTTTTTATCTTACTTTATTAATATACATTGCAAGGGAGTTCAAGGTACGTATTTTTAACAAAGAATGTTAGAACATGGTTGAAATCAATTATCTCTGTATATAGGAACTCTATTGGGTGTTTACATAAACTGAAACTACTTTTTGTACAAATCCCAAACGAATGCATAAAACTCTTTCAGAATTGATATTTGTGCTGTTATGAATTGTTAAAATGTATTTATATGTTTGCATTTTTTGTGAACATCCTGTGAACACTGTATGCGTATTTTTTATGCGTAGGCTTAAGGTTAAAATCACGCCTTAAAACTAACTTTAGAATCTTAAAACATTGATAAAAGCAGTCGAAGCCAACCCTTGCGCAGCTCCAGAGTTCTCAAACCAACTCTGTACCAATATAAAGGGCATTTTATTGATACTTTATAATCAAAATAGAAACATCATTTTCGGACCAAGTCCTGAACCAGCAAGCTCCAGGCTCTAGGATTCATCTATACTAGCTTCTAGCAGCTCCCCTACAACAGCATCTTTCTGTGGCGGACTAGTCGTCCTACTTTCCGCCGTAATGTCTGCAAGTACTTACCTGATCAAAACTCATGTGTTATATATAAAGAGTCGCCATATTAGTATTTTTGTTTTAGAATTAAAACAACATTAGATGATATATTGGAACTCACAGGATTATCACAATATTAATGCGTCTATACATTTATATAGTTGTCTGGCTCTATGGAATGAAAAAGGAATGAAGAAGAAATGAAGAAGGAATGAAGAAGGAATGAAGAAGGAATGAAGAAGGAATGAAACAGAAATGAAGAAGGAATGAAGAAGGAATGAAGAAGGAATGAAGATGGAATGAAGATTGAAGAATGAATGAAGAAGGATGAAGATGGATGAAGAAGGAATGAAGAATGAATGAAGAAGGATTTAGAAGGAATGAAGAAGGAATGAAAAAGGAATGAAGAAGGAATGAACAAAGAATGAAGAAGGAATGAAGAAGGAATGAAGAGGAAATGAAGAAGGAATGAAGAAGGAATGAAGAAGGAATGAAGAAGGATGAAGATGGATAAAGAAGGATGAAGATGGATGAAGAAGGAATGAAGAAGGAATGATGAAGAAATTAAAAATAAGAAAAGTATTATAAAAAGAGAAAATTTACAGAATTTTTGCCCCTTTGGCTTTTTCTAGTAAAATTGGTACTCATACAAAACCCCGTCTCTGTAGGAGTAAAATTTAAATTTAACAAAATTTCAAATTCATTATTTGAATCAGAGATGAATCAAATTTCTAAATCATCTTTTACAAACTTTAGAATTTAAACTACTCTCTATTACTTAGAAAAATTAACTACTCTCTATTACTTAGAAAAATTAGTTTTCAAAGATTTGTGTTTGAATAGAAATATTTATTTCTTTATTCAGTTAAATATAGGGGAACAGGTGGTTCTTATTTCAGAGTGTAATAACACTAAGTGTAAAATGCATAAAAACATAGAAAGTTAGTAACTAACTCTTTTATAACAATACTAGCTGAAGTGCCCGCCGTTACCCGGGGTAAAGAAATGTTAGACAATTTGTTCCAGCCGTTTGTCCAGCCATAGAAAACATATAAAAAGATATAAATGAGCTAATCGAGCTTTATTACATAGACCTTTGTCTTATCAAGGATAAGGCTTTAAAAGGTACCATTGTAAATCGGACATACCCCTCTTTAAAATGGAAGGTCACTTTAAATTGCGTCTCCAGTCTCTTTAAATGTAATCCTTAACAAAACATGGCCGCCGCCATAATGGTTGACATATATTCTCTCTCTGTTAAAATTCTACCCGGCTGCAACCAGGGATTTGAAAGCTTCAACGGCTGTTAGTAGAATACAAAATCTAAATATTTGTTCTCGTATATAACATCTTTGTTTTCATATCCACCATCTTTATTTTTACATCAGCAATCTTCCTTTTCGTATCAGCCATTTTTATTTTCATATCCGCTATTTTTATTTTCATATCCGCCATCTTTGCTTTCATATCTGCCATCTTTATTTTCATATATTCCATCTTTATTTTCATATCCGCCATCTTTATTTTCCTATCTACCATCTTTATGTTTAAATCTACCATCTTTATTTTCATATCCGCCATCTTTATTTTATATCAGCCATCTTTCCTTTCATATCCGCCATCTTCATTTTCCTATCTACCATCTTTATTTTTAAATCTAAAATTCCAAATATTTTGGTGTTTAGTGTAAACTGTACAGCTTACACTGTACAGTTAGATTTCTAAAAAGTTCTAACTTGAATAACTTGATTTTATGAACAAAACGAATAACCCTGAAAGAACGCGATCATCACGGTCATAATTTTCAGGGTTGATTTTTTTTAAACGAGTTATTGATGAAAATGTTACAATGACTCAATTCAAGAACATTTTGTATCATAATTTATTCTTCCTTGATAATTTTCTTGGAGTCATCATTCTAGTGCTCTTATTTTTCTCAGGTTCATCCTTACTCCAGGATTAATTCTTACTCCAGAATCCATCCTTACTTCAGGATCCATTCTTACTCAAAAATCAATTCTTACTCCAGGATCAATTCTTACTCCATGGCCCATGATTACTTAAGGATCCATTCTTACTCAAAAATCAATTCTTACTCCAGGATCAATTCTTACTCTAGGATCAATTCTTACTCCAGGACCCATGATTACTCCAGGATTCATTCTTACTCCAGGATCCATCCTTACTTCAAAATCCATTCTTACTCAAAAATCAGTTCTTACTCCAGGATCAATTCTTACTCCAGGATCCATGCTTACTTCAGGATTCATTCTTACTCAAAAATCAATTCTTACTCCAGGATCCATTCTTACTCCAGGGCATATGCTAATTACAGGATCTATTCTTCCCACTCTGCCTGCATACTGTTGTAGAAACCTAGATTTAAGATGAAACTGATATTAATGAGTCAGCGCCTGAACCAATCAGGGTTCAGTCATGTGTTTGTTGTCTATTCTGAACCAATAGAAATTGCATCGCGGTAGCTTCTATCTTTCTATCTATCTCATTATCCAATTAGAGATAGGAATCCTTGAATCGGTGCTATCAGTAAATGGAAATATTTACTTCTGCTGAAACTATAAGGATAGATAACTATATATCTAATAATCTTTTTGTTTGTTTATCTTCTTGTGATTTTTACATTTTTTTATTTTTTTATCGATTTTATGGTTATTATATCGTTAGAACTGACGAGGGTCAACCCAGACCGAAATATATTTTCAATAAATGTGGAACTAACATCTACTTTTTTACTCTACAGAGGTTTGGTCCATCACCATCACTGAATTTTAAATATATATCTATGATAGCTTCCTTGAAACTAATGAAAAAAAGAGAAACTAGTCAGAAGAAGGTTCTGAATTAATATTTAATTCTTCGCCAATTTTACTTCTCTCTGAGAACACTGAAAGTGTGTATTCTGAGAGACAGAGCATCCATCATACTCTGTCAAGTTTTTATTCCTAATACTAGGAATTCTCCAATATTCCCAAGGGAGGTAAAGTATTTAATATTAAACCCTCCTCCTCTCCTACAAGGGTTTACTTTTAATATATTCGAGTTCTTTGAAAGACTAATTTGAAACTGTGGTCTATCTCTAAGTTAATTATAAACAGTTTCTTCTTTGATTCTTAGAGTAGTACAGTTTAACTGAAATAAAATATTAGATATTTTACTGCCTTTTCAGCAACAAAACCAATCTATGATTTCCCTAACATAGGGACGTTAAGTTACTTTAAGTCCTTTGGGACACTTTGATAAAATAACCTCCGGCTCTGAGAAGTTTTTGTGAAAAAAGTCACGCATTTTCATCTAAAAAGACAATAAATTGTGAACAACTACTTTTTCGGGAAATTCAAAATGTTACTTAACCACGGGTTACCTTGTAAAGTAGTTGTAAATAATTAATTTTAACAATATTACATTTATACAACTTTTATGAAATCAAATACTTGAATTTTAAAATATTTAGAAGTAGCGGGAAAAAACGACGATATCTTCCCATGTGTTTACAGTAGTTTAAAGGGAGTGACCGGCAATGTCTGTTAGTCAAACTGAGAATGAAGTGTTCTGGAGAATTTTTTTTGTATTTATTTGAGACATATAAAACGTTTTAATGATGTATAAGTTTTAGCGCAAAATTGACGTTCAAAATCATTGATTTTGTTGGTTACATTTTGAGAAACGAATTATTAAATAACGACACAAAAATGTAAAAAAAAATTCTGCAGTAAACTAATTAGAGGTTTAGGAACATATTTCTCATTTGAATTTTTCTTTTTCATCATTATATTGAATTTCTTATTCTTTTAGAATTTGTTAACAGATTTCTTTAAATTCTTCATATGTCGTCTTTTCAATAAAAATTCCAGGAAATTTACAAAAGATGTTTGTGAAAAATGAGACAGTACAGAAACCAATTACTACATTTTTTGTCGTCGTTATTAAATAATTTGAATATTGATCCTAAAAATCATCCCTAAAAAATGAACAATCTGTTAAGATTTTAAAGATAGAATCTGATCGAGCTCTTTCGGAACAACTATGCACCGTAAAAATGTCTCATAGGTATCACTCGCAAATTAATCCTAAGAAATTTCTCCACAATACTACATTCTCAGTTCAACTACCATATATTGCCGGTCATACCCTTTAATTAGAACGTAAGTTAAAACTACGTAGACAGTTCATTTAAATTTAAAAAAATGTTTTGTAAAAAAGACGAGTTGTGATGATATAAAAATAAATTTATTAGAAGAAGAATAAATTAGATATTGATATAGGACGGTGTATAGGAGTTAAGGGATAAGGTTCTCTGTAATTGTATCACGTGAAGGATCCCATGAGAGGAGAAGAGTTTTATTAATTTATTACAAGAACATGGATAGGATACCGCATTATATATATACTATATAGTATACATATATTGTACAACATATTGTATAAAGTGGTTTATAGTGTATATTACTCTTATCCTTATAAAATAAAGATGGATGGTAAATGTTTTGTAAATTCTTTATTCATAAATACAGTCTAGAGACAAAGATGAACAGGGGTACTCACAAAGGATGAGACTTTGATAACTTACTAAGATTTAACGAGGTCAAGTTTTGTATTTTCATGGCGTATGTTAGCGATTTGGCTAAAAAATGTTAACAGCGCTGCCCAGGTTACTAATAGTTACCCCGCCGTTTACCTGCACTTGAACGATTTTACCAGGAAACTAGATTTTCGCTCTGAAAGTCGACCCACTCAACTTAAAATTTCCAAACCAAGCTAAAATTATTTCTGTGCAGGTCTCGCGAGTTCCCAAATCAAAATGTGATGCAAATCGGTCCATGAGTTCCTGAGTTATGATCGGACAAACAAACAGACAGACAAATAGAGATTACAACTAAATATATATATAGATATTTGGATGAATATAAAGAAGTCAAGTTAAATTCTGTACAGTCGTCTCTACAGTCTCATCCTTCGTTGGTAATCCTGTATTATATATATTATATAAAAATCGAATGTTTAAAAAAAAGAAAGAGGGATACATGCTTCATCAGAAATGATTTTTTTATCGATCGGTATGAACTTTAATTTCATCTGATGTTTAAATATTCAGCACAGTCAGACTGAAGTCTCAAAAGTAAATAAAAAAGTTGTTGAAATAAATTTAAATCGAACCTACATTTATTCCTATCATAGATTGTCACGAATTAATCCGAGTTTATAAAACTTTGTCTTTTTTTGTAAATAATATCGAAATTTTTCCAGGTGGTTCCATGGAAAAATTTAACGGCAAAAATAACGAAAGTATGGGGTCAATCCATTTTCATCAAATTTTAGGATTGTGCACTTTCAGTAAAATATCATGGAAAGTGCTTCTCCGTACTGGGATTAGCAATTATTATTTTCTTAATTTCTAATTGAGTTTTAGATTTCCAATTAAAAGTATTTCTGGAAAGCTTCGACGTAAAAAAAGAGCTTGAACCTTTTTTATGACGCATAACATTTTTGATTACACTATTTCATTTTAAAACTTGTTTTTGTCTAAATAAGGGTTAAAAATATCAGATTTGGTGTTCTATTCTTTAGCTCGATTTTTAGAATTGGGACATACACTATACATCTTTATCTAGTGCAATGAGATTAATCTCTGTAATAGATACTAATGTAAAGTGTATATGATATACATAAAGGTGTTTATTTAATCTCTGTAATAGATACTAATGTAAAGTGTATATGATATACATAAAGGTGTTTATTTAATCTCTGTAATAGATACTAATGTAAAGTGTATATATGATATACATAAAGGTGTTTATTTAATCTCTGTAATAGATACTAATGTAAAGTGTATATATNGGGATGGGTATATTGTAATATTTTCTAGGACATTATCAGATCATATAGGGATGGGCATATTGTAATATTTTCTAGGATATTATCAGATCATATAGGGATGGGCATATTGTAATATTTTCTAGAACATTATCAGAGCATATAGGGATGGGCATATCGTAATATTTTCTAGGACATTGTCAGATCATATAGGGATGGGCATATCATATAATTTTCAGTGAAAGGGACTGTAAACGTTAGTTTCACGCTGGTCCCATAAATTCCAATAAAAGAAGATCATTCATTTGGCGAACAGTGCCGTTTTCCCACACATATTCTATATTTGTACTGTACTGCTTGTCCAGCCTAGTTGTAATTCGGCCCGGTACATGAAATGAAGTGGAATGTACCGTGACTACATAATACCCCTTAAACCTACGACTAATCATGGGCGACCAACGAGGTTATAGTGTATACTAGATAGAGTTGCAATGTACGCTAATCCTTTACTAATTGTATAGACCAGAGCCCAAAACTTAAGACAGAGTATCGTTAGTGAAACCAGTTTTAAAACCCGGGTTTCACGAATGGGGTTAGGCACTTTTGTGATTATCAATATTTTTGTAATGACATATTATTTCTTCAGGTTTTTTTATATTATCCATTTTTTCGAATCTCTAAAATTAAAATCTACACAAAAGTAAAGACCCCAAAAAGGAAACTCGGGAGTTTTGTTCAACGATACTCTTTTAAATTTCGGCCTCAGGAAATACACCGAGAATGTACTGCATATTTGACTATAATACTATAGGTTAGCCAGGCCATAATCCCCTTCTGTCACTTATTTGTAAATAGTTGTTAGTGTACACTGTACAGTCCTATACTGTTATATAAGGTAGATATATCTATTAGCCATTTATTAACGACGTAGACTTTTTATGTTTTTCTTGCTAAAAAATGAGTTCCAGGTACACTAGTCAACAGTATAAATAGTTCAGGAACTGGTATACCTAGAATTTCGAAAAAAAATTAATTGTTGATCATTATTTTATTTTTTTCGAAGTTCACATGCAATAAGTGGCGTCTAAAAAAACAAGTTGATGAATAACGTACATATTGATTTGTACACCACGTACATGTAAGAATCTTTGTTTACTACCTCTATATATCCCTCTATACAATATATATTGTACTTGACAGATCTGTAGATATCTTGATCCTATGTATAATTTGTCTGGACAGAACTAGGGGAACTACTGCCTTAGAGAATACCAATGTTTACTTCCTATTATTACATTCACAATTATTAACATGAAGAATATTTCTAGCTATTATTCCTATTATTACATTCACAATTATTAACATGAAGAATATTTCTAGCTATTATTCCTATTATTACATTCACAGTTATTAACATGAAGAATATTTCTAGCTATTATTCCTATTATTACATTCACAGTTATTAACATGAAGAATATTTCTAGCTATTATTCCTATTATTACATTCACAGTTATTAACATGAAGAATATTTTTAGCTATTATTCCTATTCTTACATTCACAGTTATTAACATGAAGAATATTTCTAGCTATTTTTGCTATTCTTACATTCACAATTATTAACATGAAGAATATTTCTAGCTATTTTTGCTATTCTTACATTCACAATTATTAACATGAAGAATATTTCTAGCTATTTTTGCTATTCTTACATTCACAATTATTAACATGAAGAATATTTCTAGCTATTACATTCACAATAATTAAGAATAAAAACATTTTTAACTATTATTACTTTTATAACATTCACAATTATTAACATGAAGAATATTTCTAGCTATTATTACTATTATTATATTCACAATTATTAACATGAAGAATAGTTCTAGCTATTATTGCTATTATTATATTCACAATTATTAACATGAAGAATATTTCTAACTATTATTGTTATTGTTCTTACTTTTATTACATTCACAATTATTAAGAAGAATATTTATAGCTATTGTTGCTAAATTAAGAATTTTTAAGTGTTCACATGTAGTAAATGCCCTACTTCAATAAATACTTTTAGAGCAGTATCAATCCAGGTATAACTCATTCTATAACTCGAGGTTCTTCAAGAATACCATAGTCAATATCAATCCGGATATGTCTCAGTCTGTATTCTCAGGTATCTGTCTTACAAGATACAACTCGATCAGGAACTCAAGGTTAAGTCGAATACCATAGTCAATATCAATCAGGATATGACTCAGTCTATATTCTCAGGTATCTGTCTTACAAGATACTACTCAATGTAATTCCAAATCTGTATCTTTCGTTCAAGAAAGTAATTTAGGACACTTCTCGTTCGCTAAACAGGAAGAATTACTCTCTAATCGTAATCAAATTATTCCACCTGACGTTTATTTTTATTTATATGTTAAATGTTAATGGATTTAATTACAAGTTTTTCCTCGTATATACAAGCATAGTTAAGCTAATCACAAGACAGGTTTGACGTAGTTCTTCACAGACGTAGCTAGGTTATGTTAATTGCAATACAAGTTTTGCTTAGTTATATACAAACGCATTTAGATTTACAGACAATGTACAACGTAATTTATCTAGGTGTGTTCAGGTTTACAAATATAGGGTTTGCTACGATATTTGTGACACACATTATATATCGAGATTCCAATATTCAGGATTAACGATCTGATATCGTAGACCTTTGATATTTCAAACTCCATCAGATGAAATAGTCAAAATTTGAAATATCAAAGGTTTTCATCAGGAAAAGTTGGGATATTTTAGGTGTGACAAACATTTTGAAATTTTTCTCATATCATAAAAGTTAGCCATTACGAAGGCAGATGAGATTTATTAAACTTATTAACTTATAGGGTTTTAGGGCGCTTCGCGCCCATCTTCTATTTAAATCGTGAACATGTTCTTTTTGTTTACATTTAAAAACAAAGAAGAAAAAAATTTTGCGGATTTAAGAAAAAATTCGTGGATTTTCAAGAATTTAAATTTTTTTACAAAATAAAAAACCTTTAAAACACATTTTTTTAAAATTTTTATCATTCATAAACCTTCACTGGGATAACGCGAGGTGCCACAACAAATTTGGGCCCGATCGGTTCAGCCGTTTTGACGTTTATTGGATACAAACAGACAAGCCAAATTTATATATAGATTAAAAACCATAATTTTTTCGCCTTTTGTCTTTTATACTTTTTTATTTTCAAATGCGTTTTAAACGAAAAATTTAAAAAAAAAATCCGTAAATTTAGATATTTTTGAATTATAGACCCACACGTGATTGAATTCAAATAGAAGAAACCGAATGCATATTTTCCTGGTTTGGTTAATGAATTTCCTATAATACTCTATTTCGTATAGTTGCCGGATTTTAAAATAAGGTCGCTATTCCACAGATTTGACCGTTTAAAAGAGAAAAAATGCATGACATGGTGGTTCAAATAAATAAAAACGTAGAAATGATGTGGTTACCACCCTCCCTTTTCGTAACCCTGCTTAAACCAAGAGTTAGGCATATTTTTATTTATTTCTCTAAACCAGTTTCATGGAATATTTAAAAGTCCAAAGGAAATGTAACGGTTTGGTTTGATCTGATATTAATGTAAGTTTAGAACTGAAATCTGGTTGGATTCCCCCGAGGAACTGAGAAACCTAGGAAACCAGAAACATTATTTACTCAAGTCAGGGTTCAACAAACAGAATTTACAAATAGGATAAGTAAAAGAGTGATTTGGTGTCTATTTTGCATTTAAGTAATTTTATCCTTTATGGGTTGTCTCCTTTATGGGTTGTCTCCTTTATGTTTTCTAATTGTCTTTTTTTCTTGTCCACTTGTCTTCTTGTCTACTTGTTTTCTTGTCAACTTGTCTTCTTGTCCATTTGTCTTCTTGTACACTTGTCTTCTTGTCCACTTGTCTTCTTGTCCACTTATTTTCTTGTCAACTTGTCTTCTTGCTTCCCTGTTCTCTTGTCCACTTGTTTTCTTGTCCACTTGTTTTCTTGTCCACTTGTCTTCTTGTCCACTTGTCTTCTTGTCCACTTGTTTTCTTGTCCACTTGTTTTCTGGTCCACTTGTTTTCTTGTCCACTTGTTTTCTTGTCCACTTGTTTTCTTGTGTATAATATCTATCTCTCAAGATCTTGAATAAGTGGGTTTATCAATCTACATTTTATTGGTACAAATATATCTGTTAATATCTATTTATATTAAACCATATTCCATAATTCTGTAGAGTTCCTCAGCGGTAAGACAAGTCTCCACTAGCTCTCAAATAGGAAGAGTCCCTCAGCGGTAAAGCAAGTCTCCACTAACTCCTATATAGGAAGAGTCCCTCAGTGGTAAGATAAGTCTCAACTAGCTCTTATATAAGAAGATTCCCTCAGTGGTAAAGCGAGTCTCCACTAACTCCTATATAGAAAGAGTCCCTCAGCGGTAAAGCAAGTCTCCACTAACTCCTATATAGGAAGAGTCCCTCAGCGGTAAAGCAAGTCTCCACTAGCTTTTATGTAGGAAGAGTCTCTCAGCGGTAAAGCAAGTCTCCACTAACTCTTATATATGAAGAGTCCCTCAGTGGTTAAGCAAGTCCCCACTGACCCTTATGTAGGAAGAGTCCCTCAGTAGTTCATCTGAGCCTCTGTTCCCTGCTGGGCTAGATGTGGTCTCAGCTAATCCTTCTATAGATAATATAACGTAACTGGTGATCTCCTGATCAATCCTAGCTATCTATCATTCTGCTACAGACCTATGATCTTCTCCTGTGATACTTGTAACTGGTGATTTATGATCATCCTAGTTCTCTGTCAATCTGCTGTAGATTTAGGATCTCATACTTGCAGTTCTCCTGTGGTTCATATAGCTGGTGGTCTTTGTGATCCATCCTAGCTCTCTATCAATCTGCTCTGGATCTCTAGTCTCCACAGTATCTGCAACTTCCACAGTATCTGCAGTATCCTCCATATCTGCAGTGTCCACAATATCTGCAATATCCTCAATATCCGCAGTACCCACAGTATCTGAAGCATTCCTAATATCTGCAGTATCCACAGTATCTGCAGTATCCTCCATATCTGCAGTATCCTCCATATCTGCATTGTCCACAATATCTGCAGTATCTACAATATCTGCAGTATCCTTCATATCTGCAATATCTGCAGTATCCACATTATCTGTAGTCTGCTCTGCATCTCTGTTGATCTACAGTCTGTTCTATATCTCCGTGATCTGTAGGATGCTCTGCATCTCGGTTGATCTCCCATCTACTTGATATCTCCTTGATCTATTGGATGCTCTGAATCTCGATTGATCTCCCATCTACTTGATATCTCCTTGATCTGTAGGATGCTCTGCATCTTGATTGATCTCCCATCTACTTGATATCTCCTAGATCTGTAGGATGCTCCGCATCTCTGTTGATCTCCCATCTAATTGTTATCTCCTTGATCTGTTGGATGCTCTGCAACTCGGTTGATCTCCCATCTCATTGATAACTCTTTGATCTATAGGATGCTATGCATCTCGGTTGATCTCCCATCTAATTGATATCTCCTTGATCTGTAGGATGCTCTGCATCTCGGTTGATCTTCCATCTACTTGCTAGATCCTCATGATCTCCTTTCACCTGGATTCATTGGCCTGTATTATCTTCTGTCCACAGTGTTTCTAACCATAGAATATTAGAGGGTTTAGGGAGTTGAACCAGCTGTACAGAGGGGAACTACATTGCTCTGATTCTATTATCCATTCTATAGTTCCAGCAATCCTCGGAGTCTCCAGTGTTTCTAACCATAGGAACACCTGGGATATTAGAGTGTAGGTAGTTGAACCAGCTGTATAGAGGTGAAACTACATTGCTCTGAATCCATTGTCTGCTCTATAGTACCAGCGATCCTCGGAGTCTCCAGTATTTCTAACCATAGAAACGCCTGGATTGTTGGAGCGTGTAGGTAGTTGAACCAGCTGTATTGAGGTGGAACCACATCTCTCTGATTCTCTTGTCTGTTCTATAGCTCTAGTGATTCTCTGAGTCTCCAGTGTTTCTAACCATAGAAACACCTGGAATATTAGATTGTGTAGGTAGTTGAACCAGCTGTACTGAGGTGGGACCACACTGCTCTGTTTCTATCGTCTGTTCTATAGCTCTAGTGATTCTCTGAGTCTCCAGTGTTTCTAACCATAGAAACACCTGGAATATTAGAGTGTGTGGGTAGTTGAACTAGTTGTACTTAAGTAGAACCACACTGCTCTGTTTCTAACCTATTCATTTCATCCATGGTATCTGTCCCTTCCATGATATCCATATGATCTATCATAAACCTGAGTATCAGACTCATTAATGGGTTATTGGTGTATTCTTCTGTATTCTGTATTCCTGAAGATATGATCCTGTAGATACAATCATATTAGTCCACATGTTGTAAGCCTTCTGAGAGCTGTCCATGAAGTGCCCGTCCCCCAGCCTTGGTTGAACAAACGGAGCTTGGCTCATACGTCTGTTCTATTCAAGGATCTGGGGTGCACTGTTGAATCTTAATGAATCAGTTCGGGTTAACTACTCCGCATTCATTAAAAGAAACAATGAGATCAAGGTGTAAGGCTGGGGTAGGGTTTTAGCATGAGTCTCCTATACTTTAAATATTACATTGTCCACTTGTTGTCTTGTCCACTTGTTTTCTTGTCCACTTGTTTTCTTGTCCACTTGTCTTCTTGTCCTCTTGTCTTCTTGTCCACTTTTTTTCTTGTCCACTTGTCTTCTTGTCCTCTTGTATTCTTGTCCGCTTGTTTTCTTGTCCACTTGTCTTCTTGTCCACATGTATTCTTTTCAACTTGCCTTCTTGTCCACATGTATTCTTTACGACTTGTGGACAGAATTTTATCTACAAATGGTGAACTTAGGCCGTTTTCAAAAAAAGGGGTTATTGAGTCCGTAATCACAGACCAGCTGGTGGGAAGAGAAAGAGAGCCTTGGTCTGTTCTGCTTCTCAAGCACAAAATTGCCATACAAAAATTGCCTTATAAAACTATAAAAATTGTCATTACTGCAGAAAGACCCTGTAATATTACTATATCTTGACTCTCTTAACTCTTAAACAAAAGAGAAAATAAAACAAATGTCTTTTATCTTTGTTTTCAAACTAGTTTTGGTTTCTCCCACATGTTTCACTAATCATTGTACAAAATTACAAAACTTGGAGTCTGCTGGAAAAGTGATAAAAACAATCTAAAACTTGAATTTACAACGATGCCCTTGTAAATAGGGCATTGTCATATTTGCATGGAAGGTCTTCACTTAACATTACGCTTACAGTTCCTTTAATGTTTCTAATATAATCTGTTTATTTTTGAATTTTAATTTTGCATCTTTGCAACCCAATGTAGAATACCTCAGAAATGTCAAACTATGAATTCTGTTAGATCAAATAATCTAAGTTTGAAATATCTAAGGTTTACACTATCAGGTAGCAAAAATATAGTGATTAGAAAATTTGAGTTTGTGGAAAAGACTCATTTTCTTTACAGTTTCTTCAATGCAAGATTTTTCTACATATCTATGCATATAAAGTAGTAATCTCTGTTTGTCTGTCTGTTTGTTTGGATGTTCAAGTATATCTCAGAAACCCTTGGACCGATTAGCCCCTAGTTTTTATTTGGGAAAGATGATGTTCTTAGCTTTGTTTGAGAATTATTAGTTGAGTAAGTTGGCTTTTACAGGGAAGCGCCAGGCAAAGCTGGATTTCCGAGCTTGTGATGAGTCGTTTTTCACATAGATATCGAACATATTACAAACAGAAATTAAAAATAGATTTGTTTGTCCTCAGGACATGATCGAGTTGTTACGATTAAATCTCGGATTTTTTCTATTGCGAAAGTTTGGTCTTGTATGGGTTTATATTTATCTACCAGGGGTTGTAATCTGGCAGCACATTCATCCATCCACGCTTCATTCATTCTGAGAAGAGGGTTGACAAGATTCCAGTTACTCCTTAGGCAATAAAGTGCAGGAATTCTTCTGATTACTGGAATGAGGCCCGGGTGCCATACAGACAGGAAACATCACACTCATTGCTCCTAAACATCTGTAAGCCCGGATTGGATACCCTCAGGTACCTATAGCTGGCAACCATAGACTCTCCCTGCTTGTCCACCTTTCCTCTCTTCATCATCATTCACTTGGATCAATTTTCTAAAGCTTCTTTCTTGTTGAGTAGAAAGCACGCACCCTTTCGCTGTTGTTGACAGCCGCCCCTCTGCCCTCCTACATCCGTCAGGTGGTCCTAACTGCTTAACCAGATATCAGCTTCAGATGCTTTTAAAATAGAGTACAGGAATCGAATCCGTGACCACCAGTCTAGGCACCAATCCAGGTACTGGCTGTGGACAAGTGTGCTTAACTTCAGTGATCTAACGAAAATTGGTGTCACCACACACTCTCCACCCCACCCCACAATCTCCACCCCACCCCACAATCTCCACCCCACCCCACAATCTCCACCCCACCCCACAATCTCCACCCCACCCCACAATCTCCACCCCACCCCACAATCTCCACCCCACCCCACAATCTCCACCCCACCCCACAATCTCTACCCCACCCCATAAAAAGAAATTAATCCGTTTGATCCTAATAAGAAAATTAAAGGAACCGTTGACTTTATTTTCCGACAACTCTCTCTGAACCTTTGTCTATGAAAAATTAATCTGAGAACTTTTAGTTTTCCTTTTTTGGCTGCTCAATTTCTTAATTTGTCCTTTCAAAATAGAAAAACGTTGATATTTCCCTCAGTTAAATGAAAAAAATGCATGTTTTGAAATTTCGGGAGCAGTCCCATTGATTAATCTAAATACCACATAAATATATGTTTTCTCACTAAATGTGTATTTTCTATTTATTTGTTGGCTTGTCTTAGTGTCTGTATATGACGGTTACATGGATAAACTATTTTGGCTGCAGAGTCATATCTTAATATAGTTATATTATTCATTAGCATGTATAGATAGTAAATACAAATACTGATATATACTATTACAAGGCTTTTAGGGCGTTTCGCGCCCATCTTCTATTTCAATTGTGAACATGTTCTTTTTGCTTACATTTTAAAACAAAGAAGAAAAAAATTTTACGGATTTAAAAAAAAAAATTCGCGGATTTTCAAGAATTTAAATTTTTTACAAAATTAAAAACCTTTAAAACACATTTTTTTATCATTCATAAACCTTCCCTGTGGTCACGTGATGTCCCACAAAAAATTTGGGCCCGATCGGTTCAGCCGTTTTGACGTTTATTGGATACAAACATACAGACACCCAAACAGACAGACAAGCCAAAATTACATATAGATTATTTTCTCACTAACAAACATTCATAATACTGTAAAAATCATTCTTAATTTTTACAATGTAATTTCAAGTTGTCCCCCAATGCCCGATTCACAACAGAATATTATTCCCTTTTCTTAAACCTCGTTGAATTCTGTTCATTTGTCTCTTCTTTATAAATCCGCATATTCACTTGTTTTGGAAAACCACGATTTAAAGTAATCATTTTCTAATTCTTAAAGAGGTACTTTACACTGATTAATCCAAGTTTAACAATAGTTGTGTGTATATCCCTTTAATCATTAATCATTACACGCTCAATTTTAAGCATAAAAGCTGAATATGACGGAATATTCTAATTTTTGTGATGTTTCTTATATCGGCCATTTTGAATATTGAAAAATTGTAAACAATGATATGAATTTTTTACCCTAATTCCATTGTTACCGTTTCTTTTTCTGGAATTTTTTTAATGTTTGATAAATTGGTAAAATTAGTGGAAACCAGACAGCTCCATTCTTTTTAATTGAAACATTTATTCTTGTAATTTATACTCTTCAAGCTCCTACAATAATAATATTTAATCATCGCAGACATGTTAATAATTACTCCTATAAATAAAATGTTTTTATTTTATTTTTTTATCTGATCTGTTACCAGGATGCAGGGGGGGGGGAGGGAAATCCAATAAAGATTATATTAATCTGCAGATTAATGAAAGATCGAGATCTAGCATTCATCTCAACAATATCCATATTCTAAGAGATCCTATCTGAGAGGTCAGTATTTTTGTGTTTTGAATCTTCATTAATTGCATAATTTACGCACTCTTAGATATTCCGTGATGGACATTCCTACTAGAATCAAGCATTGATCCTAAAATTAAAAAGCACCCACATTGGATATAGAGATTAAGCATTCAAGATTAACAAAGTTCCCAAGAAAGTTCAGATCTCAGAGGGCGCAACCTTTTGATTTGAGGTGATAAATATAAAAAAATAACAGAGGATTTTTTATAAGAAAATGGCCAAAGCTTTTTAAATCTCTAATGCTTTTCAAATCTATTTTCATATTTCATTATTTGCGACATTTAAGAAATCCTATGTGTGTTTGGTGTATGATGCAAATAGCTAACCAGTAGGCGCACAACTAGACATTTAGCTAGGGGGGGGGGGAGGCAAAGGGCAATTATTGAACCAATGTTTATTTTTTGTTGGGTGTAAATCTTTTTAATTTTTTTAGCATTATCAAAATAAAATAAGAGGCATTTTTTTAGATAGGGCTGTACATGTTAACGTTGGCTGTATTTATAAAACATTTGGGGATAAAAAAATTAAATCTAGGTGCAAATTAAAAATATTTGGTGGCATTCTAAAAAGGGCTACAAATGTTTAATAAACGGGCAAATTTAAGTCTGGTGGGGTAATTTCAATAAGAATGTGTGAGTGTGATTTAAAAAATCCAAATTTGGAGGCATTTTTTAAAGAATTGGGAAAATAAAAAGAATCTGAGCTTATATTGAAAAATGTTAAAGTTGAATTTGAGTTTGTTTAAAGAGTGTATGTTTAAAAAAATACTGTGGGCGAGTATTTTTACAAATTTTCGAGAACATTACCTATTTTTAACTATATGGACCCCTTAATAAGGACTTCTTGTCCCACTCACTACAGGGGGGGGCGCAACTAGGGGGGTATGCCCCCCTAGTTGCGCGCCTGGTTTTATTCAGTTTGAAATTCAATTTATTAAGAGAATTTGGTGTGTGTACACTGCACTATTGCTGTTTCTCATGTTCATTAGACTCATCAGACTATTCAAAATCATAGTTTGAGGCTTACAGTCGTCTTCCTTTTCCACAGTTTTATGGACATTTTATAAAAATCACCAAGACAAGCTTCCCCTGCTTTCCTAGTTAAATATCCCTTAAAATAATGAAGAAAATTAGAATTTCTTGTTGTTTTAACATTTTCTGTGAAAGAATTTACGAATTTCAGAAGATAATAAAACATTTCTTGGATTATTTTTTATGTAAATTAACTGTTGCCTAGTTAATACTTGAAAAATGAAAATTATTTCTAAAATTTTGATAATAAATCAACATTTTTCACTTTCCAGATGCTGAGTTGTTTCAACCATCTGTTCAATCAGAAAATATTATCATTTTGGAAAAAAAGAAACTTTTACCTTCACTGAAAGAAAATTAAAAGAATAAACTGAAAAAATCCAACTGTCAAGTGACAACATATTCATAACTTGATATTTCGTAGGAACAGATACAAAGAATATAGATATAGACCTCCGCATGTAAATTTTACCTTTGCTACTAGACAGCCTCAACTTTAAAGTGTTGAAAACTTGAAACGCCCCGTGGCCAATTGGTTTAACTTAACAACTCAAGTATACTTTTTTGTAACCCAAGGCATATACATTTTTAAAATGCAATATGTTTGTTTTTTGGTTAAGTTAAAAAGGAGAAAAATACTGATTAATGTTTGTGTAAAAGCACCACTATAAACTGCTTTTAACTTTAATAATTTATTTTTTGGATAAGGATTGTGGGCACAAGCTCATGCATACAAATAAAAACGAAATATCAATAAATCTATTTCCAATTTGTTATCAAAGTCTTTCTATTATTTTGTTATTTTGTTTCTGTAAGAAAACCCCTTGAACTGCAGTGGAAGGAGAAGGAGCTAAAGGGAAAGGTATGCAACCCTTCCATCCTTTCTCAGCATGGTAAGCCTACTCTTTAAAAAATTTAAAATCCCCGAAATGATAATTTAAAATCCCAGAAATGATAATTTAAAATCCCCGAAATGATAATTTAAAATCCCCGAAATGATGATTTAAAATCCTCGAAATGATAATTTAAAATCCCCGAAATGATAATTTAAAATCCCCGAAATGATAATTTAAAATCCTCGAAATGATGTAGAATGAAAAATCCAAGTTTTCTCTCCGGTCCATGAAGATGGAAGATCTTAATGCTCCATTAAATTATGGTGAGCTGTGAAATGCACCGAGATGGGGGATTTGAATTGGAGTAATAATTTAATTTTATGATCTGTAAAATGCAAGAATTAGAACGTTGCCAACCCCCATATTATTGGAAAACTAAGAGAGAGGGATTTCAAACCAGTTTCAGGAGACACTTGATTTCTGAACTTAGAATTTGTGGACCTTGGGTGAACCAATAAACATGGGAATTAAATGACGACTTCTATTTCGTCTTTGTTTCAAGCGGGATTATTTCGTAAATATGATTTTGTAGTGTTACAGTTAAAACACTTAACACCGAAAACTTCTAGTCTCAGGAGTCAGGTTTTCCAAATTGTGGTCTACCATTTTTTTCACCTTCAAAACTGACGGAGATATTTTTCCAGATTCCAGTTAATTAAAAATCAACAAAACTGTTCTAATGTTTAATATCTCCGTCAATTATTAAGACACAAAGTCATAGGACGTTCAATCTTTTTTATGCACTTTATGTCATTTATCAATTATTAGAAATCAAAGACGATATTCAGGTCGTCTCTAAATTCCCATGTTTATTGGAACACCCTGTATCATATCATTACAATATCTCACTCAAAAATCGATGAAAATGTTGCCAATTATTTTTAAGATATAATGATAAAGCAAGTATTTTATAAACCTATAATGTACGAAAATGAAAAGCTAAGGCTTTGTATCCCTGAACCATAATCTGTCTCTACTCCTAAAACTCTGTATCCCGGAACCATGATCTATCTCTACCCCTAAAACTCTGCATCCCTGAACCATCATCTATCTCTACCCCTAAAACTCTGTATCCCTGAACCATGATCTATCTGTCTCTACCCCTAAAACTATGAATCCCTGAACCATGATCTGTCTCTACTCCTAAAACTCTGTATCCCTGAATCATGATCTATCTGTCTCTAACCCTAAAACTCTGTATCCCTGAATCTACTCCTAAAACTCTGTATCCCTGAATCATGATCTATCTGTCTCTAACCCTAAAACTCTGTATCCCTGAATCATGATCTATCTGTCTCTAACCCTAAAACTCTGTATCCCTGAACCATGATCTGTCTCTACTCCTAAAACTCTGTATCCCGGAACCATGATTTATCTCTACCCCTAAAACTCTGTATCCCTGAACCATGATCTATCTGTCTCTACCCCTAAAACTCTGTTTCCCGGAACCATGATCTATCTCTGCCCCTAAAACTTTGTATCCCTGAACCATGATCTATCTGTCTCTACCCCTAAAACTCTTTATCCCTGAACCATGATCTGTCTCTACCCCTAAAACTCTGTATCCCTGAACCATGATCTATCTGTCTCTACCCCTAAAACTCTGTATCCCTGAACCATGATTTGTCTCTACTCCTAAAACTCTGTATCCCTGAACCATGATCTATCTCTACCCCTAAAACTCTGTATCCCTGAACCATGATCTATCTCTACCCCTAAAACTCTGTATCCATGATCTGTCTCTACCCCTAAAACTCTGTATCCCTGAACCATGATCTGTCTCTACCCCTAAAACTCTGTATCCCTGAACCATGATCTATCTCTACCCCTAAAACTCTGTATCCCTGAACCATGATCTGTCTCTACCCCTAAAACTCTGTATCCCTGAACCATGATCTGTCTCTACCCCTAAAATTCTGTATCCCTGAACCATGATCTATCTCTACCCCTTAAACTCTGTATCCCAGAACCATGATCTATCTCTATCCCCAAAAACTCTGTATCCCTGAACCATGATCTATCTGTCTCTACCCCTAAAACTGTATACCTGAACCATAATCTGTCTCTACCCCTAAAACTCTGTATCTCAGAACCATGATCTATCTCTACCCCTAAAACTCTGCATCCCTGAACCATGATCTGTCTCTACCCCTAAAACTCTGTTTCCCTGAACCATGATCTGTCTCTACCCCTAAAACTCTGTATCCTTAAACCACGATCTATCTCTACTCCTAAAACTTTGTATCCTTAAACCATGATCTATCTGTCTCTACCCCTAAAACTCTGTATCCCTGAACCATGATCTGTCTCTACCCCTAAAACTCTGTATCCTTAAACCATGATCTATCTCTACACCTAAACCCTAGCATTTGTATTTTATCCTTTATCCTTGTATCTCTGAAGTCTGAAATCTATTCCCATAATCTTGTATTACCCGTAAACTTTGTTTCTTCAAACCACCTAAAAAATCATGTCTTCATACCCTATTTACATACCAATATGAATTTCAAAGGCCATTCGTTCATAACCTTGGTTTAGAAAACCCGTTTATACGTTTATGCATTTTATCGAAAACGTGTAAAGTTGAAGCTCCTTGAAACTTCAAGAATTATGTTTGAAAGTTTAAATAAAATACTTCAAAAAGTTACAACATACTGCTAAACTTTGTCTTTAGAAATGTTTTAAATTTAATTTTAAAAGTTTGCATTGAATAATGAATATATTTGCTGCATTGAAAATTCTTTACAACGTTGAACAGACACAACATAATTTTTAACTTCTATCCATTCTCCCCCTCCTGTGGTAAATGCCGTACTCCATAAGGGTTTCTCAAATCCGTATCTATCCAGGTACAACTCAGTTTCAATTTACTATCAATGTCAAAACCCGGACACAATATCCTAAACTATCAATGCCAGACCAATGGGCACGATCTTATAAGCTATCAATGTCAACACGGACACAAGCTTTTAGACTAACAAAACCAAGCCAACGGGCACAATTTCGTCAGCTATCAATGTCAACATGGACACAAGCTTGTAAACTATCAATACAAAGCCAATGGGCACAATTTCGTCAGCTATAAATGTCAACACAGACACTAGCTTGTAAACTATCAATGTCAAACCAATGGGCACAGTCTCGTCAGCTATCAATATCAACACAGACACTAGCTTGTAAACTATCAATGCCAAGCCAATGGGCACAGTCTCGTCAGCTATCAATATCAACACAGACACAAGCTTGTATAATATCAATGCCAATCTATGTGCAATCTCATAAACTCATTAAACAAGGAATGTAAACTCTCTCACCGTAATCAATGCGGAGTCTATATATACTAACTAATGTGCAATTAGATATCTATGTTACAGATTAAGTTTAATATATGTATTTACAAGACTAGCGTGGATATATATAAGCGTAGTCAAGCCAGTCACTGCAGACGTAGTTATAAATTAATCACAATACAGGTTTTGACGTATTTTCAGAAGGTTGGAGGTATAGGGAGAGGGTAGGGGGTATTGGGAGAAGGTTGGAGATTTATGGAGAAAGTAGGAGTTTTAGGGAGAAGGTTGGAGGTATGGGGAGAGGATAGAGGGTATCGGGAGAAGGTAGGGGGTATAGGGAGAAAGTTGGAGGTGTAACACGTTTGTTTTTGGATCGTTTTTGATTAGTTTTTTTTGCATATATTTCCTGTCAGGGTCCAACTTTGGAATTGTGAACAGTAATAATCAGAAAACTCTGAAATAGGAAGACTTTTAGAATCACGTTTCATTTTGCGATTAAATGTTTTTAATGATTTGTAGTTTTTAACTATAATTTATCCCGCAAAGTTTGCGCTACATTTGTTTGGATATATGTAGGATAAAGCTACAGTGAAACCCTTAATAACGAATACATCGGAAGAATTTATCAAATGTCGTCCTGACAATTTTTCAATGAGTTGTATACTATATTACGTAAATTTCAGTATTTGCGACAATAAATACCATGAATATGCGGGAACAGTTTTAAAGAGTTCCATATAATCATTTAATTGAAAACTAAATATCTGCAACATTCCATTATCAGAAAGTGAAGAATACGACATTTTATGAATTCGTTCGGTGTATTTGTTATTAAGGGTTTCACTGTATTACAAAACTTTCAGCTACATTTCTAAAATAAAAGAAGGTAGGAAGACAACCAACGAAAAGAAAGAAAGAAAGGAGAATAATTGAAGACAATTGTGATAAAGATGAGAGTAAAGGGAAATGAAAGAAATGAGGAAGCGACAAAAGCAAAAAGTATTAAAAACAAAATTGCAAAGAAGTAAACAAAAGAATTTAAAGGATTAGCCATCATTAATTTACGCTGAACACTTGAGTTTTCTTTGTAGAAAGAAATATTGACTTTTTTGAAGACGACATTCTAAAACGGTTTCCTTTCAAACAAAATGTTCCTTCATAGCCCGAGACCGGAACTTAAAATAGTTAAAGGAATTGAGTCTTTTTCAAAGGCGGGGGCAGTACTCCCGCCTAGACCTGTAAAGGGGGCAAACAAATTTGCGCTTCGCGTTGGCCACCCCCTAGATTTATTTCTTGTTCCTTCATAGCCAGAGACCGGAACTTAAGAGATTTGTTTTGACATAGTTAAAGGAATTGAGTCTTTTTCAAAGGCGGGGGCAGTACTCCCCCCTAGACCTGTAAAGGGGGCAAACAAATTTGCGCTTCGCGTTGGCCACCCCTTTGATTTATTTCTGTGTACGCCCTTGGTCTTAGTCACAAACTTTGATTTTCTAATTTCTATATAATTGCAATCCAGTGTAGTAAACCTTCGATAATAATTCTAACTAAGAATTCTGATAAATCAAATAATATAAGTTTTAAATAGCTAAGGTTTCGCCATCAGGTTGTAAAGATATAGAGATTATAAAGTTTTAATTTGTGGCAAAGACTCAATTCCTTTCTATTATAGTTAAAAACGATTGACTTTTTTTCAGAGCATTTTAGGACACCTTAAGTCGTAGTCGTATATATCAATACAATGGAGACTAATTGTAATTTCAAATTTTTATTTCTACTATGCTTTCAAACACATGGAAACATATAACATAGAAACAAAGAGAGTAAATTACAAGTTTTCTTTGTTGACTTGTATAACTTTCTGTCGTCTTTATTCAGTAATTATGGTTAGATTCTGATGTATCCAGGGTTAAAGTGTTTAAAGGGACCGGCTATGTAAGGTAGTTGAACTAAGTATGCAGTGTTCTTTAGGATTCATTTGAGACATATAAAACTTTTTAAAGATCTGTAAATCCTGATTTTGAGCGCAAAGTCAACGTTCAAAATCGTAATTTAGGGGGATACATTTTCAGAATCGGTTTTTTTTAAATTATTAATTGATCTGTTGTCTATCTTAAGTTTACATTATATAATATAATTCTATATATAAAACTATTAAGAATTATGATTTAAGTTAAATTTATTTCCTCATCAGAAGAAAGCAAAGACGACTTGTAAGTCACTACTTGATTCCCGAGGTTTTTGGGGACACACTTGATATATTGTTCCCTTTACACGTAAAACTAAAGTAAATTCCACGTAAGATTGAAATTTAAATTGTCTTTAATCATAACTTGAAATTTTTAGAAAACTAAATGTTTTGAATTTCTTATATGTAACCTGAGCTGAAAACTTTATTCTTCTTAAACCACTCTTTCTTGGATATAGTTGAGAAAATCAAAAACCGGTTTTATAAATTAGAGAGTCCCTCCCGTTTCTGCTTATTTATCTTAAATAGCGCGACAAATTTCAAATTTATCGGCTTTTTTGGTTGAATTTTATACACTTTTCAGGATACATGTACAAGATTAGGTTAGTCTCGAGATGAAGAAAAAGAGAGGATCAAGCACTAATCTCGATATCCACCATTCTAAAGTTTTAAGCTCAGATAAATTTGCTACTCTCATAGCAAATTCACACCAAGGTAATATTTCCTACTGTCCAGTTTGCAGTGTGTAATTTGTAGAGTGTAGATAACTGTAAACATAAACAAAGATGGAGTTTAAATATTTATCTCTTCTGCGGAAGTTTAGATTATTTAATTTGTTTATTATAAGAGTGCATTTATACCTCGTTTATATCATATTTGATAAAGTTCATATCATACTTTTATAGTTCATATCAAATTCGTTTATATTTCATATCATATTTGTTATAGTTCATATCATATTCGTTTATAGTTCATATCATATTTGTTAAAGTTCATATCATATTTTTATAGTTCATATCAAATTCGTTTATAGTTCATATCATATTTGTTTATAGTTCATATCTATTCGTTATAGCTCATATCATATTTGTTATAGTTCATATCATATTCGTTTATAGTTCATATCATATTTGTTAAAGTTCATATCATATTCGTTATAGTTCATATCATATTTGTTATAGTTCATATCATATTTGTTATAGTTCATATCATATTTGTTAAAGTTCATATCATATTTTTATTGTTCATATCATATTTGTTAAAGTTCATATCATATTTGTTATAGTTCATATCATATGTGTTATAGTTCATATCATATTCGTTATATTTCACATCATATTCGTAATAGTTCATATCATATTTGTTATAGTTCATATCATATTTGTTATAGTTCATATCAAATTCGTTTATTGTTCATATCATATTTGTTTTTAGTTCATATCTATTCGTTATAGTTCATATCATATTCGTTTATAGTTCATATCATATTCGTTTATAGTTCATATCATATTTGTTAAAGTTCATATCATATTTGTTATAATTCATATCATATTCGTTATAGTTCATATCATATTTGTTATAGTTCAGATCATATTTTTTATAGTTCATATCATATTTGTTAGAGTCCATATCATATTTGTTATAGTTCATATCATATTTGTTATAGTTCATATCATATTTGTTAAAATTCATATCATATTCGTTATAGTTCATAACATATTTGTTATAGTTCAGATCATATTTGTTATAGTTCATATCATATTTGTTATTGTTCAGATCATATTCGTTATAGTTCATATCATATTCGTTATTAAAATATCTAGACTTGGGTATAGATATAACATGATAGATAAATAAACATAACTCAGTTTATCACAAACCTTTGAGAGGGAAGGACAAAAGTGTTTACTATTAAATGAAGATTAAAGGATGGGTTTATTTCCTTCTAGTAAACCTTACTCTGGTCCAGGGGGGTATCAAGGACGACCTTAGAACCAGGTTATTATATTTACAGGTCTTGAAAATTATATATGGCTGTCTGGATCTTTATCTGTGCATCTATATATCGTCTATGATCATTTAAAAATGCTATTATCGATGCACAAGAGGAACTTTTATACCTTAATTTTTTATTAATGTATAAAGGAATTGAGTCTTTGCCACAAACTCTGGTTTTATAATCCTTTATCTTTGCAACCCAATTGCTGTAGACCTAAGATATTTCAAACTATGAGTTCTGTGAGATCAAATAATCTAAGTTTGAAATATCAAAGGTTTACACCATCAGGAAGAAATGATATAGGGATGAGACAATTTGATTTGTGTCAAAGACTCGATTCCTTTCAGCAATTTTTCTCCCTGGATTGAGATAAATCTCGGCATTTTCCGTCGTCGCCTCTTCTGCAATAAAAATAGGAAAAAATTAAAATAAAACTAATAAAGAAAAAATTTTAAGTTCTCTTTACATAGTTTTTTTTCCACTTAAAACATTCTTTTCAAATCCTCGACAAATACATAAGAAAGAAGTTTGCATTGACCACAGGTGGTCTTGTATAATATAAGTTACTTACAAGTCCATTAGTTGTCACCCTTTGGAATAGACATTTTGTGATTCAATAGTGTCTCGCTATAAATGGTATTATATACGGTTTAAATATCTAACATTATAATTGAAACAAAATCCTTTTTTCTTTAAACCTATTTGTTGCACAGGTTCACCGGAAATGAAGAGGACCTGGAGAATATACTGAACCTGCTGGAAAAACAAAATCTTCTCCAGACCTGGACCCAGATACTGGAGAACCCGAACTCTGCTCTTCTTGTCATAGATATGCAGAATGATTTTATTTCAGGTACAATGATAACCGGGAAACTCTGAAATAAGAAGACGACTTTTAGACTTAGTTCTGACTTTAAAAAGTCCAATGAATATGAGACACAGCAATTGTGCAGTGTGAACAGACCCATTCACTAAATTAGTGATCTGATAAGTGTCTAGTAAAACTATTTGCTTTGTAACAACATCAAATACACTTAAGTGTTGCCAGAAAGTCGTCTTCTTCTTCAGAGTTTTCTGGTTCTCAGTGTATACAGTATACACACTATACAGTGAACTGAAGTTTACAATGGGACTGGGTTCAGAGAAGGGGATTTTATAACTCCACAGGGGAAAACTAAATAAATTCAAATTCTTTTTTTTGTCTCAAAAAGTTTATTCAATTGTATGGTCAAAACAAACGCAATCCTGAAATTTCCAAAAATTGATTTAGAAAAAAAATGTAGAATTAAAACAATCTTAGTTTTAGACTTCTTGAATTCTAAAAGTGTATTAAACAAATTTAACATTTTCATAAATATATATTTAGTTTAAAAAGAGTAATTTTTATTATAGTAAAACTGTTTATATCCTGTTGCATGTTTATTATAGTAAAACTGTTTATATCCTGTTGCATGTTTATTTTAGTAAAACTGTTTATATCCTGTTGCATGTTTATGCAGAACATGCAAATTCAATCTTTTAAAGTGTGAAGCTTATATTTACCGCGGGTTTGTATAAAAACAGATAAAAATCGTCCTTTTTTACGCAGAATTCGTTTATTAAATTGTTATTCCAGGCAGTATGGAACTGGAGGGCGCTGATGAGCTGATAGAAACCATCCAGGTCTTTTTATGATTATTAAATTTAATATTAAAAAAAAAATTTGTGACATAAAAGTTTTTTTAAAGTTAACATTAGCATTAATTAGAGAAATATTTGCAACCTGATGGTACAAACCTTTTGATCTTTCAAACTTTAATTAATTTGAATAATTTATGAAAATGAAATATAATATTATACAGTTTAACCAAAAACTTTGGAGACATCGAAAGAATTTATAAAATGTCGTTAATATTCCATTAACTTTTGTTCTTTAATTAAATAATTAAATGGAACTCTTTAAAACTGTTCCCGCATATTAAATAGATATTTATTCAAACAATGACTTTATTTGGATAAAATAGTATGAAACCCAATGAAAATTTACCAAGAAGACATTTTATAAATTCTTTCGATGTCTCCGAAGTTCTGGGCTGAACTGTATCCAACAAAATATTATGAGCTACGACATCTTTTTATGAAGATATAAGAACTAGAACATTAAAACCTTTGAGAAGTTTAAAGGGAGTGTTCGCGAAAAATGAAAGGAGGTATAGACTTTATGCGATAAAAAGCACTTTTGATCGCTACTAATCTTACTTTTATCTGGTGTGTCTATAAGAAAAAATTGTTAAAACCCACTTTTACTTAAGAACGTAGTATCCATACAAATTCAGAAAGATTGCAACATTCAACTCGGATCGTAAACAAATTAATTTAATTCCAAACAAATCATTCAGATATTACAAACAGTAGTTATCGATTATTTTTCGACGTCTTAATTATCAAAAATCCTCGAAACAGGAATAAATGTTTTCAAAAGTAACTCTCAGATCATGAAAAATACAAAAAATTATGAAAAATCAATTTTTTACGAATGCGTCGAAAAATAATCGATGACTATTGTTTGTAATATCTGAATGATTTGCTTGGAATTAAATTGATTTGTTTACGATCCGAGTTAAATGTTGCATTCTTCTGAATTTGTATGGACACTACGTTCTTCGGTATTAGTCGTTTTTAACAATTTTCTTCTTATAGACGCAACAGATAGAAGTAAGATTAGTAGCGATCAAAAGCGCTTTTTTATCGCATTTAGCCTATACCCCCTTTCATTTTTCGCAAACACTCCCTTTAAAAAGTTGTTGAAATTTTGTTGTGTAAAAAATCATTTCGATAAGGACGTAGCATCTGGTTGGGACTGGGGAAAAGTCGTCTTCTCACAGGATTGGCATCCAAGGTAGAAAGAAACTACAGGGTGTCCAAAATCATTTCGGATCGTTTATGGCTCTAAATAGTGTTTTCGGGACTAATCAGAAAATTTAAAAGAATCAATCATTTTAGAAATTTGTGTAAGCCTAATATAGAAGTTTGCACGAAGAAAACGCCCGATTCTTTTAGTATTATGTTCGTATTTCTGCGTTAAATCTTGGAGATAATCCAATATGATATGAACGCTCTGTATGTAGAAATATAACTCTACATACATGTTGTCCAATTTATTAGTGTCAAGGATGTAATGCAAGGAAAGTTATTTCATAAGTGTACGCATCTTTTGTTCTGCAGTGTACTATCTCCGGGCGGTAATGTAAACACAAGACGGATGTTACAGCCTGACATGGGATCCATCTTTCACATAAAAAAAATCAATGAAATATTCTGGTCATAGGAAACTATTACGTGAATTATCAAAATTATCAAATTTAATGCTTTTAACCTCCTCGGATACTAAACGAACACTGATGCATCTATTCTTGTTTACAAATTCCGCCCAAAGAGAACTGGTTTCAATATGTACGCAGAGTATACACAACCGCAATTGACTTTCCTTGCATTACACCCTTGATTAGTGTGATGTTCTGCGTATAATTTGTGAACATTTACATGAATTGTACACTTTGAACTCCCTTTCAGGCTGAAAGGGACTGACAAAATTCATACCGAGGGATTGTTTAAATTCCACTCTAATATATTCTATTCTCTTTGGCGATAATATCAGTAAAATGAAGGCGATTTTTTATTAAAGTTTTTATTGTTAACAAGCATTTTTCGAATTACAAGTTTACATTTAATTTAAGAGAAGCCTTTAATAATTTAAGCTTCTCTTTGTTTTTATTGTTTCTATGCTGTGTAAAAGCTTGATATAAATCAAAATTGAAATCGAAAGTCGTCTTCATCGTATTTATATAATCGCCTACCACCGTAATTGTAGGGATCATATCTCTTTTTTCTCTAATGTGGAGAAGCGACCTCTAGACGAAACATGGAGAAATAAAAATCCAGGGACTCATTAAAAATTAAACAATTATTGATGCTATTGATTTTTAACCCGGCCTTTTCCCTTGTAAAACATCCCCGGGTTCTAATAAAATTTGTTTAATTTAGATTTTAGGGTAAAAATCTAAATTAAACAAAGAAATGGAGATATCCATGTTTAATTAAGACAATTAATAATTTTAATTTGTTGTTTCTCTGTATAAATGACAATGGCGAATTTATGCAGTAGAGTAAAAGCAGGAATTTTACAGAATTTATCTCCTTACAATAAACGACGGTATGTTCCTTATTACTTGGCTACTCTAATGTGAGTCGGTTCTTTGGCTCTATTTACTTAAAACTTAGTCGATTGCTCCTTTAAACGATTTTTAAAAGATTATATTTCCAATCGAGTATAGCACTGCAGGTGAAATCAGTGTTTATGATGAAGTCGTCTTTGCTGCAACTCCGCCATATTCACAGGTCGCATCTACAAATAAAGTTCCTTATTCACATTTTCTAAAAATCTTTATTTATGTCACTTCACTTTCACTCGGGCAAAAAAGAGTATTCAAACTCTGAATTAATTAAAATTTTGTTTTAAGTGCAATTTCAAAAAAGCTGTTAGCCTAGATAACTTATCTTAGAAAGTCATTGGCTACCATATTTACTTTTATGATCCTATGAATGCCATGGTTACTGTTTATATCCTATGGTTACCATGTTTACTGTTATGATCCTATGGTTACCATATTTACTGTCATGATCCTATGGTTACCAGTTTAATGTTTAGATCCTATGATTACCATGTTTATTGTTATGATCCTATGGTTACCATGTTTACTGTTTAGATCCTATGGTTACCATGTTTACTGTTTAGATCCTATGGTTACCATGTTTACTGTTTAGATCCTATGGTTACCATGTTTACAGTTTAGATCTTATGATTACCATGTTTATTGTTTAGATCCTAAGGTTACCATGTTTACTGTTTAGATCCTATTGTTACCATGTTTACTGTTAAGATCTTATGGTTACCATGTTTACTGTTTAGATCCTATGGCCGGATCACTGTGTGCAGGAAACTGAAGGTATATTATGAAATCCAAAGTTCTAGTTTTCTCTAGAAACTTTTCTTCAACCATCCTTTACTGAAACATTCTTGAATGGGAGATGCAAATTAAAACTATTTTTAGTAGGAACATGTTTTTTAACTCAGTTTCATAGCTAAAAACTCACACAAAAAAACAAGGTTGATCTTATTAGTTGCTATGTTTTTTAAAACAGACACAGTCTAAAAGATTCTGTACTATAAGTCATTCAGAATAAAGTCCTGTGCTAAAGTGTGACGTTTTATTTCAACAAAGACAGATTAAGTTACAGATTGTTGAATTGTTATTTTCTAATCAGTCAATTTTAATCCCACTGGAAAAAACTTTTGCACTTTAAACCATTTCAATAAATGTTAATAAATATCCTTATTGATTTCTTTATTTTACTAAGCTAACTGTTAAGTCAACAACTCGTTATTCAGGCCTAATTATAATTGACGACATTGTTCTGCAATTTCCTTGACTGTAGTCATGTTGTGTGTCTGTACCAAAAGAAAAAGAGTGTGCATGTGTAAAACAAACTTGTCTGCAAAGCAATGCGACTGGCTTTCTCATGCCAGACCAGCACCACTTCCCTTCCCTTTATTCTTATTCCTTGATTTTTATACTTTTTTGTCGGCACGTTTTCAAATTAAAAAGGTTAATAAGACAGACTAAGTTACAGATTGTTGAATGGTAGACCAAAACGTGAATTAATTCAAATTGAAGAAAATAGACGCATCTCACCATGGTTAATTCAGAGATGAGATTTAAAATCTTAAACCCGAGTGAAACCCAGAGTTGGGCCCAGATAGAACCCAAGTCAGGATTGGCACTGATTCGACCAATTAGAGACTGCTTAGAAGGCTTTCTCTCTGTAGCAGACAGATTACTATCAGATCAGCTGTGACAAGGAGATGTAAATTTCGAAAATTCAAAATTTATGTAGATACATTATTTGCATAGTATGTTTATTTCATACCTTTGATCAAATTTGACACTACAAATAATTCCCGAGATTTTAAATATAAAAGTTTTTTCGAAATTCACGAGTATCAGCTGCTGAAGACCCAAGCCTTGAAGAGATAAAAACCCAAGGTGGTTGGTTTTTACTAAACTCAAGGCCATCCAAAACCCAGGACTTCCCTTGAGCTTTACTTGGGTCTAAGCAGACGCAAAGACCGGGTTTTACTCAGGATTAAGCTTTTAAAATCTCATCTCAGAGTGAGAACCATGCATCAGCATCATTTGTACATGAATCGTAAATCTGTTTTTATTTGAAACAACTGTATAATCTAAAATTTTTAAACTCTTTTTAACTTTTGATATTTTTAGGAGCTGATTTTCCACCAGAGCTGAAACCTTTAGTAGAAGCAAACTCGACATATCTTATTAGAAAGGTATTCTCTAAATAAAGAGAGGTACGTTGTGAAATATAAACGGGGTGAAGAATGAACAAAAATAGATAAGAAATGTGTACAGTTATTATTTCCTTATTAGTTGTATACCTCCTTGTAACATTATACTATGCAATATAACTGCATGCAAATTATATTCTACAGGGTGTCCCAATAAACATGGGAATTAAGTCATGACTTGACAATCGTCTTAGATTTCCCATAGTTGATGAATGACGAAGAGTGTACAAAATGAAGACTGCTATACGTTTTATGAACATTTAAAAATGTGGTCTGCCTTCTTTGTATCTTCAAAATTGATGGAGATACATATTAAACATTTGTAAGATTTCGTCGTTATTTAATAAATCGAAACTTGGACGGATTTTTGAATAAAAATGCAATAATGGTGAACCACATATGGAATTCTCAAAACCAGCAGTTTCTCTTTATTTTTAACTGTTTTAATCGGATTAAAACAAATATTGTGTTTATGTAATAATTGAATGCGGAACAATGACGATATAGATGTCGTGACATAACTCCCATGTTTATTGTGACATCCTGTATCTATAGTTGAGGTTTCCTGCGGGCTAAACCAACAGTTTGTTGCAAACTACTTTAATTAAACTCTATCATAAACTTTACCAACAAAACATTACATTGGCAACTAGAATGTTTTAAAATAGCATTCGAAAATATATTCTTTTCAATTGTGGTTTCGTAAGAATAATGAATTCACGTTATTGGTTAAATACCGGTTAAGATGGTATCGTTGTGAATAGGACATGACCCTCTTTGTATGGAGATTAGCTTGAAATTACACGAACCGTACTTTTAAGAAGGGACTGATGTCATGTCTTTATTTAATGATCTCTGCATACAAAAAGTGACACCAAGGATTCACAATGTAGTGATATTTAAAACCAATTGTCTGTTTGTCGAAAATGAAGACATGATTTTGGTTTCTTAACTTATTAATCCTTTGACGCAACTTTACTGTACACTGTACTCCAATCAGTGGATTTATAAAAAATGTAGAAATGCAAGAAATTGAAGAGTTTGCTACATAAAAACGGTGAATTTTTAGTTTTTTAGCCAAGAATATCACTAATTGTCAATTTTAAATAATTTTCGGGATAAATTGTATTTATATTCACAATGGATCAAATTTAGGATACAACTTTACAGATTTAATTAAGTTATGTTTGATGATTAATTTATCCTTGCTGTCCAAATTTCACCTTCTTTTGTATTCTGTCTGTTTTGTGTCTGTGTGTGCATTCATGGTAACATTTTCTATTCCCTATATCAATAAACCTGATGGTGTAAACCTTTCATATTTTAAACTTAGAGAACTTGATCTTACAGAATTCTTAGTTTAAAAAAGCTAAAGTCTAGAACATTGGGTTCAAAGATATAGGGATTAGAAAGTTAGGATTTGCGACAAAAACTAAATTCCTTAAAACCTTGTTGTGTATTGCGGGTGAATTTCCAAGTTTCAGATTATTATTAAACTCTCATTATTTGTGGTAACATGGAATATAAAACAATCAACAGAAAAGTTACAATTTTGATAAAGTATAAGATTAACACAAATATTGAACATTTCAAATAGAAAATGTTAAAGGATTTAAACGAGTGGCCGATAAAACTTTGGAATGTGAAGACGACATTTAATCAATCTTCTGTGTAACTGATCATGTTGCAGAGCAAATAGTTTTACCAGTAGCTGTTTTTCATGTTGATTGGACTTTGGAAATAATAACTTGAGTCCAGCAGTCTTCTCATTCCACAGCACTATAGTTTCAGTAGAAGAAAATATTTCCATTTAGTGTATAGCAACGCAATAGAGATTTATCTCTAATTGGATAATGAGACAGATAGAAAGATAGATGTGACCGTCATACTATTACTATTGGTTCAGAATAGACACTAAACAAATGACTGAACCCTTCAACCCTGATTGGATTAGGCGCTAATGGACGCGGCATACAGGAGTGTGCCACTGTACTCTGTATCATTGTTCAGAATTTAAATAAAACAAATATAAAATATTAAAAAAAAATTTAGCTTTTATCATTTATTTTAGGGAACCAATCCGGAAGTAGATTCTTATTCTGCATTCTTTGATAATAATGGAAACGGGAATGGGGATACAGGACTTAAGGATATCCTACTGGGAACAGTTACTGAGGTATGATACAGGACTTAAGGATATCCTACTGGGAACAGTTACTAAGGTAGGATACAGGACTTAAGGATATCCTACTGGGAACAGTTACTGAGGTAGGATACAGGACTTAAGGATATCCTACTGGGAACAGTTACTGAGGTAGGATACAGGACTTAAGGATATCCTACTGGGAGAAGTTACTGAGGTATGATACAGGGCTTAAGGATATCCTACTGGATACAGTTACTGAGGTAGGAGACAGGACTTAAGGATATCCTACTGGGAACAGTTACTGAGGTATGATACAAGACTTAAGGATAACCTACTGGAAACAGTTACTGAGGTATGATACAGGACTTAAGGATATCCTAGGATCAGTTACTGAGCTAGGATACAGGACTTAAGGATATCCTACTGGGAACAGTAACTGAGGTAGGATACAGGACTTAAGGATATCCTAGGATCAGTTACTGAGCTAGGATACAGAACTTTAGGATCCTAAGTCGTTTGCATTGTATTGCTATAAAGGCCGACCATTGTATGGATACAGGACTTCAGGATATTCACTAAAGATCTATTACTGAAGTAGATTTTAGGACTTTTATAGTCTTAATTGTTTTGGTTATAAATGATTTATATACTATCATATTATTCAGGTAGTTGTTGTTGGACTAGCTACAGATTATTGTGTTGGAAGAACTACAATAGATGCTCAGGGTCTTGGTATACCTGCTACGATACTACTAGATGTTAGTAGAGGAGTTGCTAATCAGTCAATTCAGGTATGCATGCACATCATACAATACGCTTGGTATACCAGCTACAATACTACTAGATGCTAGTAGAGGAGTCACTAATCAGTCAATTCAGGTATACACATCAGACAATACGCTTGGTATACCAGCTACAATACTACTATGATGCTAGCAGAGGAGTCACTAATCAGTCCAATTCAGGTATACACATCATACAATACGCTTGGTATACCTGCTACAATACAACTAGATGTCAGTTGAGGAGTCACTAATCAGTCAATTCAGGTATACACATCATACAATAAGCTTATGCCTACGATCGACAGAGGTTTTGAAATATAGAGCATGCCTTTTTTAATTTGTTGATACCTTGACATTTCACTCTACAAAAAATTAAGCAGACTGCATTTTAAAAATCCTAAGACTGGGGTTTTTTGTTAAATAATTTAATTACTCCACAATTTGAATTATGTCACAAAGAATGTGTCGCAATCATTGGTTACTAAAAACTAAAAAAAACTTTTGCCTATAGGATATGTTGGGACGGATTGAAAACTCCGGTGGGCGGAGTACAACCTGGGAGAACTGGAGAACAGATGAATGGAGCAGAGCCAAGCATATTGCTCAAACCTTGATTTCTCAAGGATCCAGGGAACCAAAATCAGGGTTTTCTGAAAGTTTTGTCGAGAACTCGGGAACCAAAACCTCAACATTTAATTGTGCTTTGGGATTGGGAACTTATCTCATTCTAATCTTTACGCTTCTAAATCGCCATTTTATGTAATTTATCTGCATGAATGTATATTATGCTTGATAGTGTTTTTTTGTAATCCATTCAGCATTTTATTTGCTTGATTTCGTTTTTCTTAATCTCTTAAACTTAATTCTTTTGATTTATATCGTTAAATTTTGCCTCAAAATAATTTATCCAATTATTTGTTGAAAGTAATATTCACTTAGGGTCGATTCAATAGAATCACAAGGCCTTACTGGATTCAAGAAGGCTATAGAGCACTATTGGGCAGTACTTAACCCTATAAAACAGGCTGTGGGGGGGGGCGTTTGGCACCCTCCCCTGTGGTTTGTTTGTCCTAGAACTCTTATTTTTGACAATATCACCGTGAAATTTTGTGACTTTTAATTAATAGTAATTTAAATTTTTTAATTTATAGGGTAGGGTACAGGGCGGAAGAAAGTCGGGTCAGTGAAAAAAAAATCTAAAATAGTCAATAACTTTTTTGTGAAAAAAAAGCTACAGATCTAAAAAACTATATTATTAAAAAGCCCTTGAAAAAATGCATGTAGAAACATGTGTCGTACTTTGATATTTGTTTAAAACAAAAAAATATTATTTTAATTTTATTGACCCTTTTTAGGCATTTTTTCAACCCTCCCTAGCACCCAAACTATTACAGTTGTTGGTCTAATTTTTCTTTGAGGTGGCCTTGAAAAATTGGGCTATTAACATGCATTTCCTATACCTATTCTCTAAGCCCTTTTTCGAGGGGGGTGGGTGCCAAACGCTGCCCCCCCCCCGGCTATACAAAGATTCAGACCCCCCAGCCTTTATAGGGTTAAGAACAAGATTTAATAATAAAAACCAGGCTTTAAAATTTCGATTAATTGAATTTTACATCTATGTAATAATGTAATTATGTATATATAAATAAGGTTTCAACATTTTTACAAATGACTTCAAATAGGAAAACGTTTGTGTAAGATTTTTAAATATGATAATAAAGGTTGAAATTAATCATGCTAAATGCAATTAATTAGTTGTTTAATACCAAAAACAATAAATAATGTTTTATGGGAGTCATATTATAGTAATTTCATTTAAAAGTGAAATGTATTTGTGAAAAAGTTTTTTAACGAAATAAACTGCAAAAAGCCTTAAATATCATAATACAGTATATAAAAGACGACTTTCAAAACTATTTTTCAATTGTATGGATTGCGCAAATAGATTGTCAAGAACTTCACAATCTTGTCAAGAACTTGACAATATATTTGGATGTACGAATATACAAAATACAGGGTGTCTCAGAAAACATGGGAATTGAGAGATGACTTGAAAATCACTTTCTTTATTACTGATAATTGATAAAAAGCAAAAAACTTTCCGAAAAATGATCTACCTTTTTTATCTTTAAAATTGACGGAGATATTAAACAGTTACACGTGTTAACAATATTATGCATTGCGGAACAAAGACGATATAATGCACCGCGGAACAAAGACGATGTAATGCAGCGTGGAACAAAGACGATGTAATGCAGCGCAGAACAAAGACGATATAATGCAACGTGAAACAAAGACGATATAATGCACCGCGGAACAAAGACGATGTAATGCAGCGCAGAACAAAGACGATGTAATGCAGCGCAGAACAAAGACGATATAATGCAACGTGGAACAAAGACGATTTAATGCACCATGGAACAAAAACAATATAATGCAGCTCAGAACAAAGACGATATAATGCAGCGCAGAACAAAGACGATATAATGCAACGTGGAACAAAGACGATTTAATGCACCATGGAACAAAGACGATATAATGCAGCACAGAACAAAGACAATATAATGCAACGTGGAAAAAAGACGAAATAATGCAGTACGGAACAAAGAAGATATAATGCAGCGCAGAATAAAGACGAAAAAATGCAGCGCGGTACAAAGACAATATAATGCAGCACGGAACAAAGACAATATAAAACAGAGCGGAATAAAGACAAAATAATGCAACGCGGAATAAAGACGATATAATGCAACGCGGAATAAAGACGATATAATGCAACGCGGAATAAAGACGATATAATGCTGCACGGAACAAAGACGATATAATTCAACGCGGAACAAAGACGATATATAATGCAGCTCGGAATAAAGACTTTATAATGCAGCTCGGAATAAAACAATTAATAGTCACGATTTTATACTTTAGCGATCCTTATCCAACCATCTTGTTTAACAGACGGATTTTTGCACTATTTGAAAAATTTGAGAAATTGTTGAGAAAATGTTTATTCTATTGTTTTCCAAAATTTAAAAAAAAATCATGAAAATTAAATGAATTATAACAAAAAATGTAGACCAATTATTTGCATTTTTGGGAAGTAAAACAGTTGTAAGGATTTTTTTTAAAAAATTATTTTAAAAAAAAATATTCGATCGATATTTTCGATAATCCTATTTTTAGCAACTTAAATTCTCATTCTTTGAACAGGGTGTCCCAATAAACATGGGAATCCAGTGACGACTTTGATATCGTCTTCGATCCATGCAGAATTTTTTTATGAAAACAATTATTGCAGTGTTCCAGTTCATCCAACATCTAATATCGAAAACGCCTGGCCTTGAGATTTTCAAAATGTGGTCTACGATGTTTTTATCTTTAAAATTGGCGGAGAAATTGCAAAATTTATTACAAATTTTAATTTATTTACTAAATCAAAGCTTTCTTAATATCTACACATATCTTTGGAAATTTTTAGGACACAAAAAGGTATATATAGACCACTTTATGAAAAGCTCGTCAGCCGTACAGCCCCGTTATCTTACTTTCTTTGCCGTGCATTAAATATCAGAAATCAAAGACGACTTTCAAGTTGTCTCTCAATTCCCATGTTTATTAAGACACCCTGTAGTTCTCCCTGTATCTAAAAAAGAACTCAGCATCTTTGTTTAAGATAAGAGAATGTGAAAATTTACGAATTCGTTCATCAGAAAAAGTTTATGAGGTTTGAGGTTTGAAGGGGGTGCTTTACTTCTTAATTTACCAGAATAGTTTTTGTTATTATTTCCGGGAATACACTCCTGTATGCCGAGTCCATTAGCGCCTGATCCAATCAGGGTTCAGTCATGTGTTTGATGTCTTTTCTGAACCAATAGAAATAGTTTGGCGGTAACATCTATCTTTCTATCTATTTCATCATCCAATTAGAGATAAATCCTTATATCGGCGCTATCGGTAAATGGAAATATTTACTTCTACTGAAGCTATAGTGATATAGTCCCGGCTTAAAGGTCTATTCTAAAAAAAGACACTCCCTTGAAATGATTATCCACTCTATCGTGAAAGGTCTACAGGCAACAATAAAAGAATATGTTGAAACTATTTAATGATAAAAATGCATAGGAACAACACAGGGTTGTGAATTTACTCTTTGCCACAAGCTTAAATTTTCTAATCCCTATATATTTACAACCTTGTAATGCAAACCTTTGATATTTCTAACTTAGATTTTTTTATTTAACAGCATTTAAATTGTTTGAAAGGAATTTATTCTTTGCTACAAGCTCAAATTTTATAATCCCTATATATTTGGAACCTGAAGATGTAAACCTTTAATATTTCTAACTTAGATTAAATGATTTGACAGAAATCAAAGTTTAAAAATTTAAATATCTACGACAGTGGGTTGCAAAGATATAGTGACAATATAATATTATAGAATCTGCGTATTAATATTTAAAGCGTTTCAATATTACTTTATAAGCCGCCTTTTCATTTCTTCGTAATTTTATAGCTCAAAACTTTGCATTTCGTCGTTTTGACGTTTATATTGGGTACAGACAAACAAGCCAATGTATATAAATGTAAAGTTCGCGAAATAGTCACTTTAGAGGGACTGTAAAGGAAAAATGAAAGGGGGTCTAGGCTGAAACCTGAGAATCTCAGGAGTTGAACGATACCTATAAGATATCTTTCTGATGCTCCTGTCTCGAGAAATTGATATAAAACTGTGTCAAAGGAATTGAGTCTTTGTCACAAACTCTGATTTTTTAATCCCTATATCTTTGCAGCCCAATGTCGTAGATCTTAAATATTTCAAACTATAAATTCTGTCAGTTCAAATAATTTAAGTTTGAAATATCAAGGTTAACACCATAAGGTTGCAAATATATATGGAAAAGAAAATATAAGAAAATTCATATATGTATGCAATTTTGTATAGAAGTTGTACCATTAAACAGATCATATTCAACAAATACGCGACCAATCTGAAAACAACGATATCCCACAGGAGCCTGAGAATCTCAGGTTTGCTCCTATTGCATTTTTTATTTTGCATTGTGCTTTTTTAATAGATATAATTGCTAAAATTATTACATATAGTCGGTATAGTCCCTATTACGTCACCAGAACTTTAGCCAATGGCAGTGCAGTATAGTTGTCACGTGATTTCCGTCTGTATCACGTGACAACTATACCCGCTTTCATTTTTCCTTTACAGTCCCTCTAAATTGATATTTTACACACATATTATTCAAACTCAAACTCTTTCTTTTAACATAATTTGATCAAATTAGGGAAATTAAACTACCCCTCCTATCTTATATTCATTATAGTTAGATTTAGCTAAATACTTTAAATATATGTATTTCTATAATGTATACAATACATACATTTGTCAACTGTATATTGTTATTAAGCACTGTAGGAAAATATATTATGAATATATACATATATATATATAAAGATAGATGAATATATATATATATATATATCTAAGGGATTAGCTGCTCAAACTTTGAACAAAATAGTTTCAAAATATATTTTTACATAATTATGAAATCAAAAGTCAATTTGTATTAATCAAAAATTGCCAGTATAAACCTTCTTTTTGCAAAATTTTTACAAAAGTAAAAAATTAGTCCATAAAATTTACACAATAAAAATTTCACTTTAGGATTTATCACATAAAATAAACTGAGTACACTAGAACTTAATTAAATATAAATGAATGGAACTTAAAAATGAAAAAATTAGGCCTAAATAAGATATTATCAAACCGGGGTTTTCGCCTCTTTAATAAAAATGGGGATTAATTTTGGTTCTTATCAGTCAGACTTTATGGATTGCAGTAAGATAGAAACCTGATCAATATATTGAGTAAAGTCACCGTATATATATAAATATATATCAATATATAAAAACATTTCGACTCAAATATATTCACTATATACAGTAAACCAGATAATGATTGGGAAACTTGCATGTTATCTTTGAGAAGGTTTACTCAGGGTCTAATATATGGCTATGTCATCTATACATGAGTAAGGTACGTAGTAAATGTTCTCAAATGTTTTATCGAATTTCACAATGTACAAACACCACCCTCCACTGTACTGCAGTGGTTTACAGTACACTGACCGAAGAAATAGAAGAATAGTAAGTTTTAGTGGAGAGTGACACAGTCTTATTCTCTATAACTGGAGTTCAAATGTTTTTCCGTCCTGGAGGAACGGATTCTTATTATTCACATGTTTCTCTGATTTCACGTCTACGCTATATTTTCTGGTCGCAATAGCCGCCCATTCTGCGTCAAACGGATCCTCTAGTATCGAGCTCTGTACAGTGTTCTCCAGGAAGGAATTATGTCCTGTGCTGTTCTCCAGGATGGATGACTGAAGGTTAGATCTCCATAATTCTCCGGATTGTTGTGGTAAACTTGCTCCTGAATTGGTTGAGGAGGGACTACTGTATCCACTAGAGGTTCCTGGATTCTTACTAAACTCCTCAAGACCGTGGTTGATAAAGGGAGGAAATTTTGAATCTAGATCAAAATCTTTTGTTCCGCTAGAACTCCAATGATTGATGGCAGGGACGCACGAGTATTTAAAATCATTTAAACCCAGAGACGAATAAACTGGATCCGCCATGATAAGGGATGAATTCACTGGGTTAGGTTGAGAAAAACCAGACAAAATATTGAAGTTGTCTAAAGTGTTCCCGCTGGAAGGTTGGGGAACGGATGGAAGATGAGGAGGAGAGTGAGGTTGATCAGGAACCATATCCCAGGGGTTGTGCTCACTCTCTGGGGTCTCAGGGAGCTTGTGAAGCCTGGTTGGGATGAGAAGAGAAGGAGGAGGAGACATACTATAGGTTGATGATGAATCTCCAGTAATAAAAGCTGGAGTAGAGGTTCCAGACGCCCCACTAGTTGCTGCCAACTCTGCCTGGGTAAATGGATCATCATTGGTTAAGAGATCTACGGATTTATTATAGTTATCTTCAAGATTAGAAGAAGGTAACTCAATATCTTCCATTATAGGACTGTCGGAGAGTAATCTTCTCTCTTTGTAGGACGGGAGATCGTTGGGTCGAAGTGAGAGCTGGAGTTTAGAATGTCTCTTAAACGGAGTTTGTCCCGAGAGTTGACCCAACCCTCTGAAGGACGCTTGTCTCTGGTACATTGTCTCCGTGGGTCTAGGTCTCTCTACAGATTTGGTCTCAACCTCGACAGATTTAGGAGGCGCAGGACTTATCCTCATAGATTGAGGATCTTCCAGTCTCTCGGTCATTGTACCGACACGGAAAGATCCATTTCTGGTGAAAGAACTATCATTTGAGTTGTACTGTACTGATACATTTGTTTTGTCTCGCTTCTGCTTATTTTCAAGACAAATACCGAAAGCGCAACCGACTGCGTGGCTCAACCTCTCTCCGGTATCTCCCACAGCCATAAACCCATGACACATCCATCTCCTGGAGGTTCCATCTCGGCAGATATAGGAGAACCCCTTCTCAAAGTTTCTGTCAGGAGCACAGAATGAAACTTTCTCAATTGTTTGATCCAGGACCAGTCCCTTAGTATCATCATCAACTAGTCGGATACTATCTCCGTTCACGCAAAGAGTTCCTCGGACAGTTCTTCTTCTCTCTTGTTTTAACCTGCTCACTGCTGCTTCACAAACCTAGAACATTAACAAACATTAAAAATTAAACCTTAGATCTACCTTCTCTAAACCTAAGATCTAGCAACTCTAAACCTAAGATCTACCAATTCTAAACTTAAGATCTACCAACTCTAAACCTAAGATCTACCAACTCTAAACTTAAGATCTACCAACTCTAAACATAAGATATAACAACTCTGAACGTAAGATCCACCAACTCTAAACCTAAAATTTACCAACTCTAAACCTTGCTCTACCAACTCTAAACCTTAGTTCTACCAACTCTAAACCTAAGATTTACCAACTTTAAACCTTTAAATCTACCAAATTCTCGTGATTAAATTAACACACGGTAAGTCTACCAAGTTTAAACCTTATTAAAATCTACCATTAGTTCTATAAATGACCGTGTCGAAACACCAAGTATATTTGGTGACAAATGTTAGCTAAAATGACCAGGTAACCTTGAGGTTCAAGATCTGAAGAAACCTAGAATAATCCCCGTCAAACATGTGTATTTTCTTTAGAAAATAGATATTATACAGGGGACATATCTAGGTGTCCAAGATTCCTATGGACCGGAGTAACATATCTAGGTGTCCAAGAATACTTTAGACCGGAGTAACATATCTAGGTGTCCAAGATTACTATGGACCGGAGTAACATATCTAGGTGTCCTAGATTCTTATGGACCGGAGTAACAAGTCTGGGTGTCCAAGAATACTTTAGACCGGAGTAACATATCTAGGTGTCCTAGAGTACTTTAGACTAGAGTAACATATCTAGGTGTCCAAGAATACTTTAGACCGGAGTAGCATATCTAGGTGTCCTAGAATACTTTAGACTAGAGTAACATATCTAAGTGTCCTAGAATACTTTAGACTAGAGAAACATATCTAGGTGTCCTAGAATACTTTAGACTAGAGTAACATATCTAGGTGTCCTAGAATACTTTGACCAGAGTAAAATATCTAGGTGTCCAAGATTCTTATGGACCGGAGTAACATATCTAGGTGCCCTAAAATACTTTAGACCGGAGTAACATATCTAGGTGTCCTAGAAAGATATGATATCAATGAAGAGTTCATCGGAGTAACTTGTCATCCCAATTCTCGATCCTTCCTTAATAATCTCCATTCTTCCATATGAATCCCCCCCCATTCCTGAAATACAGTCTCCCTCCTCCCTCAAACCCTCCTGAATACAACCAAGCCTAGTTCCCCTCTGCCCGAGGCCTGGTCTTTTCTCTACGATTATAGGCATCACAGCTGATTGGACCTGAGTAATTGATGGCTTGCCTAAACCTAAGATCAACCAGATCTAAATAAAGACGGATAACATTGCCAAACATATTAGAATCTTTCTAGAAGATTGAAAATCCCGACATCATTTCATAACAAACAAATCCTTTTTTTGCTTGAAACTTGTCTCAAGGATGTGAGCCCGGAATGAATATTTCACTTTTTATGATACCGATGTTTCCAAGGTCAATAAGTCTTTCCGCAATCTTTACTTCTTAACTTCCTTGTCATATTTTGCACAATCATTCGAAATGATTTCTGGAAGGATGTGATCGCTCAAAATCTCAGATTGTTGTCTCAGTGTAAGAAATGAAACTATAAATCGATCTCAGTCTTTTTTTTCATTTCAATTGAAGTGTAATTTACAAGAAACTATCATTACAGAAACATTGGATAGAGATAAAAGTAGAATCAATTGATTAATGTATAATTTTATGTAAATTCATCCTGCAGAGGGACCCGTGAAACTGTCGATAAGGAATACAATTGATTGATGTATAATTAATTCTATTTAAATTCATCCTGCAGAGGGACTCGTAAAACTGTCGATAAGGAAGACGGTTGATTGATGTTTAATTAATTCTATTTAAATTTATCCTGCAGAGGGACCCATAAAACTGTCGATTAGGAAGACGATTGTGAGGAATGTAAGTGTAATTTCAAGGGACCCTCCATTCAAAGATGGCAATGCCCGATTCACAACAGCATCCGTATTTAAGATTGGTGGGTTCTCTGCAAAAGTGACCTGCACATTTCTACTGTAGGTAAACATATAAGAATTAAACCCTAGAAAAACAACAATATCTTCCACATTATTGATCTAATATAGGTTTCAAGAGTACCGTTGTGAGTTGGAGATTGCCATGTTCGTAATTCTTACACAGTTTAATGAGTCACACTGAAACCTTCCCTTTAATATTATTTATTCACCTGCATTCCTCTAGACTCGTATACTTCGCAACAACCCAGGTATTTGACGTAGAAGCTACAAGTTCCAGCTCTCACCCCCGCCTCATCCATTCTCCATTTATCTGCGCGGGTTAGCTCAACCTGCTGACTGCTCTCCTTACGCTTACGCATGCTGTGTCTAAACCCAGAACCATATATAAACAAATATTAAAATGGATTTCAGTCATTTTGCTCAGCCGTTTAGTTTGTCTTGAGCTCAAGACAAGATATAGTTGTACAGATTTTACATATATTTTGTGTACGTGTGATATGATCAAAATTTTCCTCAAAATTTGAGGAAAATCGGTTAATGGGGTTCCTGAGTTATGATCGGACATACAAACAAACAAACAAATATTACTACTTTATACATATATATATATTTATAAACCTTGCTCTACCAACTGTAGGAAAATATATTATGAATATATACATATATATATATAAAGATAGATGAATATATATATATATATATATCTAAGGGATTAGCTGCTCAAACTTTGAACAAAATAGTTTCAAAATATATTTTTACATAATTATGAAATCAAAAGTCAATTTGTATTAATCAAAAATTGCCAGTATAAACCTTCTTTTTGCAAAATTTTTACAAAAGTAAAAAATTAGTCCATAAAATTTACACAATAAAAATTTCACTTTAGGATTTATCACATAAAATAAACTGAGTACACTAGAACTTAATTAAATATAAATGAATGGAACTTAAAAATGAAAAAATTAGGCCTAAATAAGATATTATCAAACCGGGGTTTTCGCCTCTTTAATAAAAATGGGGATTAATTTTGGTTCTTATCAGTCAGACTTTATGGATTGCAGTAAGATAGAAACCTGATCAATATATTGAGTAAAGTCACCGTATATATATAAATATATATCAATATATAAAAACATTTCGACTCAAATATATTCACTATATACAGTAAACCAGATAATGATTGGGAAACTTGCATGTTATCTTTGAGAAGGTTTACTCAGGGTCTAATATATGGCTATGTCATCTATACATGAGTAAGGTACGTAGTAAATGTTCTCAAATGTTTTATCGAATTTCACAATGTACAAACACCACCCTCCACTGTACTGCAGTGGTTTACAGTACACTGACCGAAGAAATAGAAGAATAGTAAGTTTTAGTGGAGAGTGACACAGTCTTATTCTCTATAACTGGAGTTCAAATGTTTTTCCGTCCTGGAGGAACGGATTCTTATTATTCACATGTTTCTCTGATTTCACGTCTACGCTATATTTTCTGGTCGCAATAGCCGCCCATTCTGCGTCAAACGGATCCTCTAGTATCGAGCTCTGTACAGTGTTCTCCAGGAAGGAATTATGTCCTGTGCTGTTCTCCAGGATGGATGACTGAAGGTTAGATCTCCATAATTCTCCGGATTGTTGTGGTAAACTTGCTCCTGAATTGGTTGAGGAGGGACTACTGTATCCACTAGAGGTTCCTGGATTCTTACTAAACTCCTCAAGACCGTGGTTGATAAAGGGAGGAAATTTTGAATCTAGATCAAAATCTTTTGTTCCGCTAGAACTCCAATGATTGATGGCAGGGACGCACGAGTATTTAAAATCATTTAAACCCAGAGACGAATAAACTGGATCCGCCATGATAAGGGATGAATTCACTGGGTTAGGTTGAGAAAAACCAGACAAAATATTGAAGTTGTCTAAAGTGTTCCCGCTGGAAGGTTGGGGAACGGATGGAAGATGAGGAGGAGAGTGAGGTTGATCAGGAACCATATCCCAGGGGTTGTGCTCACTCTCTGGGGTCTCAGGGAGCTTGTGAAGCCTGGTTGGGATGAGAAGAGAAGGAGGAGGAGACATACTATAGGTTGATGATGAATCTCCAGTAATAAAAGCTGGAGTAGAGGTTCCAGACGCCCCACTAGTTGCTGCCAACTCTGCCTGGGTAAATGGATCATCATTGGTTAAGAGATCTACGGATTTATTATAGTTATCTTCAAGATTAGAAGAAGGTAACTCAATATCTTCCATTATAGGACTGTCGGAGAGTAATCTTCTCTCTTTGTAGGACGGGAGATCGTTGGGTCGAAGTGAGAGCTGGAGTTTAGAATGTCTCTTAAACGGAGTTTGTCCCGAGAGTTGACCCAACCCTCTGAAGGACGCTTGTCTCTGGTACATTGTCTCCGTGGGTCTAGGTCTCTCTACAGATTTGGTCTCAACCTCGACAGATTTAGGAGGCGCAGGACTTATCCTCATAGATTGAGGATCTTCCAGTCTCTCGGTCATTGTACCGACACGGAAAGATCCATTTCTGGTGAAAGAACTATCATTTGAGTTGTACTGTACTGATACATTTGTTTTGTCTCGCTTCTGCTTATTTTCAAGACAAATACCGAAAGCGCAACCGACTGCGTGGCTCAACCTCTCTCCGGTATCTCCCACAGCCATAAACCCATGACACATCCATCTCCTGGAGGTTCCATCTCGGCAGATATAGGAGAACCCCTTCTCAAAGTTTCTGTCAGGAGCACAGAATGAAACTTTCTCAATTGTTTGATCCAGGACCAGTCCCTTAGTATCATCATCAACTAGTCGGATACTATCTCCGTTCACGCAAAGAGTTCCTCGGACAGTTCTTCTTCTCTCTTGTTTTAACCTGCTCACTGCTGCTTCACAAACCTAGAACATTAACAAACATTAAAAATTAAACCTTAGATCTACCTTCTCTAAACCTAAGATCTAGCAACTCTAAACCTAAGATCTACCAATTCTAAACTTAAGATCTACCAACTCTAAACCTAAGATCTACCAACTCTAAACTTAAGATCTACCAACTCTAAACATAAGATATAACAACTCTGAACGTAAGATCCACCAACTCTAAACCTAAAATTTACCAACTCTAAACCTTGCTCTACCAACTCTAAACCTTAGTTCTACCAACTCTAAACCTAAGATTTACCAACTTTAAACCTTTAAATCTACCAAATTCTCGTGATTAAATTAACACACGGTAAGTCTACCAAGTTTAAACCTTATTAAAATCTACCATTAGTTCTATAAATGACCGTGTCGAAACACCAAGTATATTTGGTGACAAATGTTAGCTAAAATGACCAGGTAACCTTGAGGTTCAAGATCTGAAGAAACCTAGAATAATCCCCGTCAAACATGTGTATTTTCTTTAGAAAATAGATATTATACAGGGGACATATCTAGGTGTCCAAGATTCCTATGGACCGGAGTAACATATCTAGGTGTCCAAGAATACTTTAGACCGGAGTAACATATCTAGGTGTCCAAGATTACTATGGACCGGAGTAACATATCTAGGTGTCCTAGATTCTTATGGACCGGAGTAACAAGTCTGGGTGTCCAAGAATACTTTAGACCGGAGTAACATATCTAGGTGTCCTAGAGTACTTTAGACTAGAGTAACATATCTAGGTGTCCAAGAATACTTTAGACCGGAGTAGCATATCTAGGTGTCCTAGAATACTTTAGACTAGAGTAACATATCTAAGTGTCCTAGAATACTTTAGACTAGAGAAACATATCTAGGTGTCCTAGAATACTTTAGACTAGAGTAACATATCTAGGTGTCCTAGAATACTTTGACCAGAGTAAAATATCTAGGTGTCCAAGATTCTTATGGACCGGAGTAACATATCTAGGTGCCCTAAAATACTTTAGACCGGAGTAACATATCTAGGTGTCCTAGAAAGATATGATATCAATGAAGAGTTCATCGGAGTAACTTGTCATCCCAATTCTCGATCCTTCCTTAATAATCTCCATTCTTCCATATGAATCCCCCCCCATTCCTGAAATACAGTCTCCCTCCTCCCTCAAACCCTCCTGAATACAACCAAGCCTAGTTCCCCTCTGCCCGAGGCCTGGTCTTTTCTCTACGATTATAGGCATCACAGCTGATTGGACCTGAGTAATTGATGGCTTGCCTAAACCTAAGATCAACCAGATCTAAATAAAGACGGATAACATTGCCAAACATATTAGAATCTTTCTAGAAGATTGAAAATCCCGACATCATTTCATAACAAACAAATCCTTTTTTTGCTTGAAACTTGTCTCAAGGATGTGAGCCCGGAATGAATATTTCACTTT
>NW_019396875.1:99386-134254 GCF_000591075.1 Eurytemora carolleeae | reverse complement strand
TGGTATTGGCGGTAGTGAGATTTGTAAATCAAAAATCCAAATAAAAAATTTCAACTTTTATTTTCATTTTTTTATTTTTGAAATTTTATATTCTCATTTTGGATTTTCAAATCTCACTACCGCCAATAAAATAAAAGTTTAAATTTTTTTTTTTGATTTTTTATTTTTAAATCTCACTACCCTCAATACCACAGTTTAAAAATATAAGTTGAAATTTTATACTCAAATATCACTACCGCCAATACCACAGTTTGAAAATAAAAGTTGAAATTTTATAGTCTCATTTTGGATTTTCAAATCTCACTACCGCCAATACCACAGTTTGAAAATAAAAGTTTCAATTTTATATTCTCATTTTGGATTTTCAAATCTCACTTTTTATTTTTTTCATCAATTTCACTACCTTAGAACTTGACACTTTATACTTTTATTTTATAAAACTGGGGCATTTTATACCTACAGTGACCCCCTTGACTGATTTGCCTGATTGGGGAACTCGTTAAAACCACAGGAATATTTGAAAATTCTAAAGGTTAGATTTCCTGGCAAAGCTGTGTTTCCAAGCTAGTACATAATAAAGTAACAAGAAAATACAAGAAGACAGCTCGTCTTTTCACGCAGCATCGCTTGTAAAATTCTTCTTAAATAAGGTAATGGTGACTGTTTAATTAAAAAATATTTTTTGTTGTTTTTAACAAAGTTCAAAACCTATGAAAAAAGAACTTCTATTAAGTTTCCCTTGAACATTTTATTTTCTATTGTGAACCATACCCCTCAAATTTACCCTGTTGTAAGGTCGTCTCTGACAAATTGTATCTCCGTTGGACCCTCCGTCCACTTACCAAACCAAACATTTCCAAGGCTTCTGCGTAAACTTTTCGCCGTGCCACAGTTTTCTAGATTGTAAGTTCCGTATACTTAATTCACAACAATATCTTAAACCTTTTATTTGCCAATTCACAACAGTACCTTTTAAACCTTTATTTATCGATTCACAACAGTAATAACATATGATCCACTAAATCTGCTAAACCTAGAATTTCCAATACCTTTTAAGCCTTTATTTAATTCTCAATGTTACATGTTTCTAAACCAATTGTTCGATTCACATCAACGCCCATTTATTGTTAGTTACCCTTAACTGTTTAATCTTTATTAACAATCATTATTTATACACATGTACGTCAATAACAATTTGTATTTTGTTGTAGGAAACCTCCTTACTGAAATATACATTTTCAAGAAGTTGTTCTCATCTATGTATGGCCGGTAGAAAAGAGTGTTTTCCCTAGCCAATTCGCCTTAGTTCCCTCTTTCGAGTATTATTCCTTTTGTTCGGCTCACAACTATACGTTTGATAAACATAAAATGCGTGATAGAATTGATGCGTTGACCAAATTTGGGAAATTTGGAGTTAATGCGCAATATGTTTAAATCAGTTTCGAAGAAACACAAATCTATTAATTGTACAGAATAGCTTGTCGCTTCAACAATTGGGATATCCAACATAAAAGAGGCTGTCTACGAAATTTCAAGTGATCCTCCGGCTGAACCCTATCGCGATTGGGGAGGAGGGGGAGGTGTTTTCCACACCCTGTGGTTTTCTTCTGAATAACTTAAAACGGCTTACATTTATAGAATGCTAAAACTTATTCACTTTTTGAACATAATGATTCTTGTAAACAAATCTTGCTAAACAATTTTTTTTTTGATGCATAGGTCAGGGTGAAGGACGGTCAAACGGTCAGAAATGGTTAATCACTTTTTTATTAAAAAAGTTACAGTGCTAAGACTTATATATTTGAAAAGCCCTTAAAAAATGGATATCATAACATGTGTCATATGTTAATATTTGTTAAAAGTAAAAATAACTATTTAAAAAAAAATTTTCGACATACTTTTTGAACTTTTTAAAAATCCTCCATTACATTAGGGTGTACCTAACCATTAAAGTTAGAGGTTTAATTTTTATTTTAGAATGAGCAGGCCTTGAAAAATTGGACTAGGGACATGTATCACACTCACAAATAATATTTGGTGAAAACCTAAGTTAATTACAAATAGGTTTCTCTGGGATATCTTCGTTTTCAGATTGGTTGCGTATTTAATCAACATGATCTGTTTAAACCTACCATTTCTGTCCAAATTCATATATATATATATAATATATATCTCCCTCCCGCCTCCCTCCCCCCGCGCCAAAAAAAAAAAATTTGTTGAGAGCATAGATATTTAATTGATTTATTGTATGCACTATAAATATATGCGAAACCAAACCATTAATGCGGCGAGGTTGAACTCATATATTTATGGTATTGACTATAAATATTTTGGTATATATTTGTAGATTTCAAGTTATTTATTGACAAGCATATATTTATAGTAAACACAGTTTTATATCAATTTCACGAGACAGGAACATCAGATATAACTTTCATGGGTCGCGATCAAGAGCTAAATGTGATTAGTTTTCAGATGATGATGTAACAGGTTCCAATGTGAATCTGACATGCAACATCTCTTTATTGGAGGCCACTAAAGTACTTCGGTTCCTTTAATTTTGAAGATTATTACCGTGCAATATCCAATACCATAAGCTATTTAAAATTAAAAAGTTTCAGTGTTTTAATGGATTAAAATTAAAAAAATTATAAAAAGAATTTTAAAACGGCTTATTCACAGTATTTCGTGATCCTTCCAGTAAAAATTGTTTGATTCGGAATAGTCACATCCATTGTTAAAAAAATTGTGTGTTATGTAATCAATGTTTTTAGTTAGTTAACGTTTAAGTTAAATTAACGTAATGAACGCCGTTGACAGTTTTTTTTTTATAAATCCGCGTTCAATCAATACAGGTTGATTTGAATCTTAACGGGTTTCTGTTCATTAACAAAATGTCTCATTAATTTTTAAATATTTAGCTTAAATCTTTCGTATTTTAACGATTAATAATTTTCACAATTTTAAACTCATTTATTTTGTTCAGGACAAAAATGTTTAAATTCTGCATTTTCTGCGTAGTCAGCCTTACTTCTTTGACCTCATCTGAGAGGTCATATCGTTGCCAGGTGGATACTGAGGTCAAATTTATTTTGAACAACATGACTCCATTAGCTGTTAGGTATTAGGTGACCCTTTAAACATGATAATTGATATTACGCAAACTTTTGCGCGGAATTCCGCATATTTGCGCGAAAATGAAGTTTGCGTAAGCAAGCGCAAACGATAAGCAATTCCGCGCAAAAAAAATCCGGCCAAAACAAGAGATGAAACTGCAACAAAATTGCGAAAAATGCTTAATACTACGTGGAAATCTCTACTTATAGCTACCATCCAAAATAAGAAGTTTCATTTATATTATACAGGGTTTCCCACATAGGATGAGACTTCAGAGACGATTGTTCGGAATTTTTAAGTTCGTTTTCTCGCATTCAGGGTTTGTAGGCCAAAAGTGGCTTATTTCTGTGCTTAATCATCTAGTAAAAATACTCAGTTGAATGCAGAAACCAAAATTCAAGCTTCAAATCGGCATATTTTTGGTTTTGGGTCGTCTTTACAGTTTCAATCTTTGTGGGTAACCCTGTGTGTTAATAATTTCTTGGTGATCTATGCCTATTGTTAACTTTTTGTCTGCGTGCAGTTTTGCCTTAGAATTTTATTCAATTTTTCAATCACATTTTTTCGTGCAGTATTTGCGGTTTTTGCTCAGAATTTCTTTAATTTTTTTCGCGGAATTTGAGCTTTTTTTGCGCGGAATTTGCGTATTGCTTAAATTTATAAATTGATCTAAACGCCGACCAGTGGATCTATGTGGAGTTTATCTAGGAAGGAGGTTGACTGTGTAGTAGGTGTGGGTAGCTGTGATGCTCTGGGGAGACGCATAAAGGCAAGAGCAGCTGATGTTGTGCAGCGGCCTAGATGTGCGAAACCGTGCAGCTGTGAGGTACGATTTAAAAACGTCCCCTCCACACGAAAAAAATATTTTAAATAAGATATTGAGGCAGAAGCCCGAGGAAGTTACGTGTACATGCAGCGTTGAGAGAGATCCTTTTCTAGCCGCAGCGCTCGGTCCCCTAGCCTGTCCTAGCCGCAGTGCACGGCCCGGAATGTTTAACCCTATTCCTGCTGGGGGGGGGGGTCAATTTGACCCCCCCTGTAGTTTTTTTTACATAACTCAAAAAGTATTGGTCTGAGGCTGTTGAAATTTTCTGACTTTTCCTACATACCCAAAGCCCTCCCTGTAGGCCTAAAACCAGGCTTTAATACTAACTGCCTGAGTCCTCAGGCACACTGCCTGAATGACTGCTTTTTCCTGTAACAAACTAAATCTTTGTTTTGACCCACTTCCACTTGTCAGATTTTGATAAAATTTAGCTTTTTGAAAAGCCTTTGACATAAGGAAACGAATTGCACAAGTTTTACGAAAAAAAAATTGCAAAATTTTTTGCAAACAACCTGTCAAAGGAAATTTGCACATTTTTAGTTTTTCTTGATAAAAAATTAGGTTATTTAAAATTTTGCAAAATTTTTTGCATATTTGAATTGGTATGGTCAAGGGCTTTTCAAAAATGTATAATTTTTCATTTTTTGGACAACGTTTTTTTGCAAACATTTTTACTATATAACTGGATTTTGCGATAAAAAATTCAATTTTTGCAAATTTGCAAATTTTTTTGCAGATTCTAAAAGTAGAGCACACGAGCTTTCCAATGATGTATCATTTGTCATATTTGGACATCAAACATGGGATTTAGAGGGGGGGGGGGGTTCAAATTGACCCCCCCCCCCAGCATATCCTGGTTTTCAAGTACCCCAGCAGAGATAGGGTTAATATCCTAACCTAACCCTAAAATATATACTTATCTCTCTCTTTTTTATAATTCAACGTGGCAAGCTCATTTTTAACTTCCTCATTTTTATGCTTTTCTTGTGCTGTAGAAGTTCCCACCTTAAGCTGCCATTTTTCTTTGTAAATCGCGTATTTTCCTGTATAAATTGTTACATATTGAAAAATAATATATTTTGACATTTTTCTCGGCAAAATTTTTCCAATTGGATTGTCCATAAACATTCACTGGGGTCATGTGAGTTGCCATAAAATATAGATCAGATCGATTCAGCCGTTTTTACACCCATTGCATACTAACAGTCAGACACCTAAATCATGTTTTTTATAACTTTTTGTCCAAGGAGATAAATGTCCGACTAGTGGTGAACAAAATGAAGAGGAATCACATGGATCAGTGGAGAAGAGTAGAAAACCATTTTAGATAATTCAAGGGTTTAATTTTATCAATAAATTTAAACTTTTATACGTATGCAACCTTTTATTTATTAGTGAAGATAAATCATATACAAACGGCGCATTCCGTTATTCATTTGTCTACTTAAATATGATTGTGTTAAAAGATAAAAAAATTTCTAGCTGAAAATGAATTATTTTAATGTATAAATTTCTATTACTTGCCTAAGGCGAGACAAGAATAACAAATCATTAAAACAAACTTAATTATAATAATTTCAAAAATGAACATTGCAGACATTTTTATGGCTGTTAATCATTTCAAAGAAAAGTGTGTGTGCCATTCCGTTTTGTTCTAATTATACACAATAACATTGAATTATCAGAAAGATGCAGGGTTACCCAAAAATAATGAGACTTCAATGACAACCTGAAACACCTTAATTCTGAATATCCTCAGTTTTTAATATCGTCTTTTATAAGTGTGCTAAATAATTTGACAAAGAAAGGAAGAAGTTTAAAGTTACACGGAACCATGAGTGCAAGAAAAAAGGCTGATGAAATTCCGTACGGTCGTCTCTTAAGTCTCTACTTTGTGGGTAGCCCTGTATTATTTCATAGTCATTTACGACGACATCTATCATTCCGGTTTAGTGACCTTTTGGCAAACATTGGCAAGCGAGATTAAATCAAAACATGTTCTAGATAAAACCAGAAGAAAGAGGTTAAAGGGACAGACCGGCTATGTAAGGTAGTTGAACTGAGTATGCACTGCAGTGGTGTGGAAAAATTCTTTAGGATTCATTATTTGCGGCATATAAAACTTTTTAAAGATCTGTAAATCCTGAGTTTCAGCGCAAAGTCGACGTTCAAAATTGAACTTTTGGGTGGATACGTTTTCAGAATTCCTTTTTTTATTAATAAATAACGACGACAAAAACGCAAAAAAAGTAAACTAATTAGTTGTTTAGGAACACCTTGAGAAAATAAAAATTAATCAAAAATAAGTAATCTTTTTCAATTATTAGTTTCTATTTTCTCATTATTCTGGTTTTTCATTTTTCTCAAAGATTTTCTGGAATTAATATATAAAAGACGACATTTGAAGAATTAAAAAAATCTGCGAATAAATTCAAAGAAAATAAGAAATACAATTTAATGATGAAAACGAAATACTTTGATTCTAGCATAGATTTATTGACAAATTTCTTTAGAGAAATATGTTCCTAACCATCTAATTAGATTACTGTATAATTTTTACTTTATTTTTCGTCGTCGTTATTTAATAATTTTAAAAAACCGATTCTGAAAACATATCCACCCAAAATAACGATTTTGAACGTCGACTTTGCGCTCAAACTTTGGATTTACAGATCTTTAAAAAGTTTAATGAATCCAAAAGAGTTGTCCCAAACTGCATGCTCAGTTCAACTACCTTTAAGGAGAATCATGTTTTTTTTTCAATTATACTATGAGGAAAGACCTGAAACTAGTTTCGATGTAAACAAACATTGTACAACTCACGAAATACGGTTTTTACACAGGGTGTCTAATGTACATAAGAATTAAGCGACGAATTTAACGTCGGCTTTGCTTACTGATAGTTAATAATCAACAAAGGGTGCATCAAAAGCCATATGAGCTTTAAACATTGACAAAACAACAATTATTTGTAAATTAATAAAATTTGCATGTCCTGTGACTAGAAGATTTCAATGGAATACTTCTAACGTTTTGTTCACGCTGAACTAAGGCGATAAAGAAGTCGTCTTTTAATTCCCATGTTCTTTGAGACACCCACCTATCATCATTTTTATTTTTCGTGAACACACACACTTTAAACACACACACGCTCAAACACACTTTAAACATAACAAGAATTAATTTTAATGAAAAAATTAAAAATTCACAATATCGTCTATCTTGTTTTAAATATAAATCCATAAATAAAATAAAACATTAATCTCATTACAATCCAAAAAAGAAAAATATGAATTACAAAATTATCAAATATTATATTTGTAAATTTGTATTTCTTGAATCAAGAATATGAGAAACATCAAACAAATTTATTCCATTATTAACCTTACTTAAATGCAAAGTCTTTAATCACCGAAAGTTCGCAAAAAAAGGCAATCATAATGTAATGATAAAGCACTAGCTCTTAGACGAAAAAAAGAAGTTCAAAAGAATTTATAAAATGTCATCATAACAATTTTTCAGTGGGTTTTATACTTAAATATATACCTAAATCTCAGTGATTCATAATTATAAAACAAAGAAATAACCATGAAATATGCGAAAATATTTTAAGAGTTTCATATAATCATATATTGAGAGTAGATGAGCTGACCATTAATCTATATTGGGAGCAGCTGAGCTAGCCCTGAATCTATATTGAGAGTAGCTGAGCTAACCCTGAATCTAGATTGAGAGTAGCTAAGCTAATCATAAATCATTATTGGGAGTAGCTGAGCTAGCCCTGAATCTATATTGAGAGTAGCTGAATTAATCCTAAATCTATATTGAGAGCAGCTGAGCTAGTCCTGAATCATTATTGGGAGTAGCTGAGCTAGCCCTGAATCTATATTGAGAGTAGCTGGGCTAATCCTGAATCATTATTGGGAGAAGCTGAGCTAACCCTGAATCTATATTAGGAGTAACTGAGCTAGCCATGAATCTATATTGAGAGTAGCTGAGCTAGCCCTGAATCTATGTTGAGATTAGCTCAGCTAATCCTGAATCATTATTGGGAGTAGCTGAGCCAGCCCTGAATCTATATTGGGAGTAACTGAGCTAGTCCTGAATCTATATTGAGAGTAGCTAAGCTAATCCTGAATCATTATTGGGAGTAGCTGAGCTAGCCCTGAATCTATATTGAGAGTAGCTGAGCTAACCCTGAATCTTTACTGGGAGTAGCTGAGCTAATCTTGAATCTATATTGGGAGTAGCTGAGCTAATCCTGAATCATTATTGGGAGTAGCTGAGCTAATCCTGAATTTTTATTGGGAGTAGCTGAGCTAACCCTGAATCTATGTTGGGAGTAGCTGAGCTAACCCTGAATCTAGATTAAGTAGATGAGCTAATTCTGAATTTATATTGGGAGTAGCTGCGCTAATCCTGAATCTAAAGTGGGAGTAGCTGAGCAAGTCCTGAATCTGTTAATGAACTAGAGAGAAGACTAAGCTGTTCCAAAATTTGGTTTGTTGTATTTAGACTCTGCTGGATACTAATGGTGCTCTCCTGAAAACAAAATAATATTTGTTTAAAAATAGTAAATTAAGATTAAACTTTATGCTGAAGCCTCCCCCCCCCCTCTCCCCACATACACACAAATAAGGAAATGAAGCTCCTTTTTCAGTTTGATCTTTCATATTGAAAAAATGTTTTAATTTTCAAAAATAAAACATTTGTTCAGAACAAGATTTTGTAAAAATTCAAATTGTTTAGCTATTAGGATTAAATAGTTATTTAATTTGCATTTATTTATCATTCGTATTTTTCAATTTTTATGTATACTGGGCCGTCAACCCCTTAAATTTTAATATCGTTATTATTTTTACTTATTGTACATTAACTTATAGACATAAGTTCAAGTGTCCCTCATTTCCATTTAGAGAGTGCCAGGCAGAGTGATGGCAGAGAACATGTAAAGATTAGTTTAAAGAAAACAGAAATTAAACATATTAAAGTAAAACAAAGGACTACCATTTAATATTACATTTTTCGGTCAGGGACGACTCTCTTCAATTCTTAAGATTTGTTTCTGTCATGAAGATTCAAAACAGACCAATCTTGTCAATTTCAAATAATTTGTGGCATAAATTAACCTGAATATAAGTCTGTGTAGTTTCGTTCACTTCCTCGTCCACTTTCTTAAGTTCTGCACTGCAGTTCAAAAACTGCTCCTAAACCAAAATATTACTAAAGATGAAAAATGCTAAAAATGTCACTGTTAACCCTAACTCTCTGCTTAGTTAGAAACTAGCTCTCTACTCCTATCTATGTATACCTGGAAACTAGCTTTCTACTCCTATCTATGTATACCTGGAAACTTCCTCTATACTTTTACCTATGTATACCTGGAAACTATCTCTCTACTTCTATGTATTCCTGGAAACTATCTCTCTACTCCTATCTATGTATTACTGGAAACTATCTCTTTACTTCTATCTATGTATACCTGGAAACTATCTCTCTACTCCTATCTATGTATACCTGGAAACTATCTCTCTATTCCTATGTATACAAAGAAACTAGCTCTCTACTCCTATCTATGAATACCTGGAAACTAGCTCTCTACTCCTATCTATGTATTCCTGGAAACTAGCTCTCTCCTCCTATCTATGTATGCCTGGAACCTTCCTCTATACTTTTACCTATGTATACCTGGAAACTATCTCTCTACTCCTATGTATACATGAAAACTAGCTCTCTAGTCCAATCTATGTATACCTGAAAACTATCTCTCTACTCCTATCTATGTATACCTGGAAACTATCTCTCTACTCCTATGTATACAAAGAAACTAGCTCTCTACTCCTATCTATGTATACCTGGAAACTATCTTTCTACTCCTATCTATGTATACTTGGAAACTATCTCTCTATTCCTATGTATACAAAGAAACTAGCTCTTTACTCCTATCTATGTATACCTGGAAACTAGCTTTCTACTCCTATCTATGTATGCCTGTAACCTTCCTCTATACTTTTACCAATGTATACCTGGAAACTAGCTCTCTACTCCTATCTATGTATACCTGGAAACTAGCTCTCTACTCCTATCTATGTATGCCAGGAAACTAGCTTTCTACTCCTATCTATGTATGCCTGGAACCTTCCTCTATACTTTTACCTATGTATACCTGGAAACTAGCTCTCTACTCCTATCTATGTATGCCTGGAACCTTCCTCTATACTTTTACCTATGTATACCTGGAAATTATCTCTCTACTCCTATGTATACATGAAAACTAGCTCTCTACTCCTATCTATGTATACCTGGAAACTATCTCTCTACTCCTATCTATGTATACCTGGAAACTATCTCTCTACTCCTATGTATACAAAGAAACAAGCTCTCTACTCCTATCTATGTATACATGGAAACTAGCTCTCTACTCCTATCTATGTATGCCTGGAACCTTTCTCTATACTTTTACCTATGTATACCTGGAAACTATCTCTCTACTCCTATGTATACATGGAAACTAGCTCTCTACTCCTATCTATGTATACCTGGAAACTAGCTCTCTACTCCTATCTATGTATGCCTGGAACCTTCCTCTATACTTTTACCTATGTATACCTGGAAACTATCTCTCTACTCCTATCTATGTATACTTGGAAACTATCTCTCTACTCCTATCTATGTATACCTGGAAACTATCTCTCTACTCCTATGTATACCTGGAAAACTAGTTCTCTGTTCCTAGCTAGTTCTATGTTAACATCTTGAAGTTTTCTATGAAGAATAGAATTGTTTGTATTACAGGCAGGGTCTCCACATTCTGTTGCAACTATTGAACTACCTCCCAGAGAACCTGGAGAAATGAACTATCTAACTAACTCAATTTATTAAAAGGACTGAAAACGAAATTTCAAGGAAATTTCTGAGAAAATATGGCAAAGCCGAATTCATAATGATACCCATAACACCTGCTTTAATTGATCAATAACGTGGGAAATATTGTCGTTTTTCTAGGTTTAAAAGTGTTCAAGTGTGATAATTCCTCTAAGTTTTCCTGCAGCAGAAATGACAAAGCCACTTTCGTCATTGCAGATAAATCAAAATTGTAAACATATGACATCTAATTCATACTTAATGGACAAAGCTTTCCAACGTACTGTTGTGGATCGGACATCGACATTCTTACATGGAGGGTCATTTTAAATTACGCCTGTAGTCCCTTGAAAGGGATCTGGATTGTTGTAATTTCAACGCTAGCAGAGAACTGAAAAATGTGAATTGAATTTTAGCATTTTTTAAACATTTTTCAAGAAGTTGGGCATTTTCCGATACAGCTTATTAAAAAAATGGTCAACCCCTTTACGTCTTTGCAGGGAGAGGCAAAAATTCTAAAATATTTAAATTTCTGAAAGTAATACTTTTGTTTGTGTTAGAAATGTACTGCCGATCTATGTCTGAGTAGCACTAAGTTTATTTACATTTCTCCCAGAAACTGCAACACATTTAATATGTAAACAAAGATACAAGGGTTCCTCTTTTATATTCCTTGGAACTGGTTAAAGTGAAAACATTTTTGTGAACAAAAATCAATTATTATCGAATTTGAATTTGAAGATTAAAATGAGCAAACATATCAACATTGAAAATTCAAATTCTTAAAATAAAATAAATCTTACACAATGAACAATGAACTCATAAAACAACAAAAAAAATAATTTAAAAAATTGAAATATTTTTCAAAAAATTAATAATTTCTTACTTAATTTCTAATTAATAATTCTGGGGTGTAATTATAAGAATTACACCTCATAAGTTTTTCATTCTTTTATTCTTACACCCATGGGCAGGGGTCATTCTTTTTGATACTACCCGAAAATTAAATTAGTTTCCCCTAAAAATCATTTATATTCCCAAACCCAGAGAATCAAAGCCAAAAAATTCCCGCTCCACACAATCAAACTGAAATTCTCGGGGTAAAAAATGATTTTCTAAAAGGGGGAGGGGGGGAGGAATGATTTTTTCAAGAAAATATACACACTTCCTTTATCCTTGTTGATACTTTTCCCCAAAACAATCATTTATTTCCCCTAGAAATCGATAGTTCTTCCCTAATTCAGAGAAAAAACTCCACCTTTTTCAGTGAAAAACAAATATTATTAAAGAGGGGAGGGGGGGGACACCCTTGAAAATATTTTTATTCTATAAAAATCACTTATTTTATCAAATTTAGCCTAGAACCAGTACTTAGGATCCGGATCCACGGATAAAGATCCAAAGGGTAAAAATCAACCAAAAACTGAAAAAAAAACTTTTTAACTCCTAAAACCTAAATCTGAACTTTTTGAAAAAAGAGAAATTATAATAATTTCCTCCTGAATGGTTCATCAAGTTTTAGGATAAAAATAAGCGAACAAAATTATTTTTTGTTGAAAAAACTTCTTAAAGAAATAACCTGGATTCGGATCCTTTTTTTTCCAGTGCGGATCCAAGATCCGGATCTGCATCCGCATCAAAATTAATTAGATCCTAACCCTAAGCACTGCCTAGAACCCTTAAAATTATCATCAGATGCTTGAGTGGGAATTAATTTTTGGTAGAGGGGGCGGGGGAGACCAAAGGATTTAGGCAAAATATTTATCCCTATTTACCTAAAGTGAGAGACTCTCGAGTAGCTTGTCTTGAGAGAGTAGCAATATGCTTCTGCACTGTTCCAGTCACAGTCATTATACTCAGTCCTAGTGTTAAAGGATCTTCTGTCGTCTTTACTCTAAAAATACAACTTAAAAAGGCCGATTAGCGTAATTTCAGGTACCCTCCATGGAAAAATGGAAATGTTCGATTAACAACGGTATCCATAAACGCTGTGTTTGATTAAATATGAATTAAATATTGTTTTGATTTTAAGAACTAATTATCATTTTAATGTGGTTTCACAACAGAACAGAACAGAAGTGATTTCGCAGAAGAAAAAACAGATAAAACTAGAAAAATTGCAATATTTACCATATAAAGGTTTTAAGGTACCGTTGTAAATCGGGCATTGTTTTTTTGTCATGAAGGGTCACTTGAAATATCAATTACAGTCTCTTTAAGTAAAAAGAACATTAATCTTTTAATTAAAGATCAATTATTTTTTTTAGTATTACATCTGGAGCTTTTGTTGAAAAAAAACCTTGGATTCTTGATTTTGAAGGCAGTCCTTTTACTAATTAAAAGCTTTTCATTATCTTTTTTTTAAAATTATATTTTGGTGGATCGACGCATTTGCAACTATATACTGCCGTTTGAACTATATCGTTTGAACTATGTTCATTCTATAAACTACTGATAATAACGTTCTTTCCTACACTTCAAACAACACATTATTTACTCATTTGAACTAATAAAATATGTAGTTTAAATTTTATATTTCCTGACAAAATAAATATATAGCAGGGGCGACGAGAGCAGTTGTGTGCTTGAAAACCAGGATATGCTGGGACCCCCCCCCCCCTCTAAATCCCATGTTTGATGTTCAAATATGACAAATGATACTTCATTGGAAAGCTCTTGTGCTCTACTTTTATAATCTGCAAAAAAATTTGCAAATTTGCAAAAATTAAATTTTTTTATCGCAACATACAGTTATATAGTAAAAATGTTTGCAAACAAAAATTTGTCCAAAAAAAGAAAAATTATACATTTTTGAAAAGCCCTTGACCATACCAATTCAAATATGCAAAAAATTTTGCAAAATTTTAAATAACCTAATTTTTTATCAAGAAAAACTAAAAATGTGCAAATTTCCTTTGACAGGTTGTTTGCAAAAAATTTTGCAATTTTTTTTTCGTAAAACTTGTGCAATTCGTTTCCTTATGTCAAAGGCTTTTCAAAAAGCTAAATTTTATCAAAATCTGACAAGTGGAAGTGGGTCAAAACAAAGATTTAGTTTGTTACAGGAAAAAGCAGTCATTCAGGCAGTGTGCCTGAGGACTCAGGCAGTTAGTATTAAAGCCCGGTTTTAGGCCTGAAGGGAGGGCTTTGGGCATGTAGGAGAAGTCGGAAAATTTCAACAGCCTCAGACCAATACTTTTTGAGTTATGTAAAAAAAACTACAGGGGGGGTCAAATTGACCCCCCCCCCCAGCAGGAATAGGGTTAAAGAATAGGATCATCGGAAACAGGATTAATGAATATCATAGGAAATAGGATTAATGGATAGGAAACAGGATTGATGAATATGAAACAGTATTAATAAATAGAAAACAGGATTAATGAATAGAAAACAGGATTAAGGGATAGGAACAAGATCAATGGATAGGAAACAGGATTAATGAATAAAAAACAGGAATAATGGTTATAAAACAGGATTAATAAATAGGAACAAGATAAATTGATAGGAAACAGAATTAATAAATAGAAAACAGGATTAATTAATAAGAAACAGGCAATTAGAGAAGAAGAAACAAGGAAAGAAACAGAATTAACTAAGGTAACTTTGGAAACAGGTTTTAAAATGAAAATAAGTTCTTTTCTTGGTGTGAAATAACCATTATAACTCACGGAAAGTTTTAATATTGAGCAGGAAATCACAAACATTAAAAAAAGGCTTAATTGAAAAAAATTTAAACAAGGAGAGAAAATTCGCCCATTCTATTTTCTTCCATCTGCAGTGTGAGGCGACTTCAAGGTTTAAAATCAATAGAATTCTAACCTAAGTTTCTAACGAGGAGAAGAAATAAAAAATATTTTAGGAATTCTTCTCATAGACACAATCTTTTCCCTATACAGTGTACATGAAAGAGGAGGGAGGGGGGGCGCCTTTCGTTAGTTATAGACTTATAGCAATTTTCACTTTAATATACTTAGATGTTTCATGTTTGGTAGAAAAGCAGAAACTAAGTTTTATTTTATTTGAGATTTAATTACTGTAAAATAATTACTCTATGCAATATTTATATTTGTTTTTGAGTTAAAAATATTATTTTCTTGTTTTTTAAAATTATTTTTTCCTTTTGTACCTTTATATCATATGGTAAGTTCTTTTTTCGTTTTATTTTATTTAATCAAGTTTCTAGTTTGGGGTTTTAAAGGAATTGTAAGCGTAATGTTAAGTGACCCTCCATGCAAAGATGGCAATGCCCGATTCTCATCATCGATATCTTTGAATAATTCATCTGATCAAAATTGTGACAGAAATGAATAAAAATGTTTAGTCTCATTTGTAAGCAAGAAATACGCAAGTCGCTTAATGCAGAGAAACCACAAATCAAAATGAACAGATTTTAAAAACAAAAGCTTGGATATATAATTCATACTTGATCAGACAAAGCTTTAAAGGGTTCCGTTGTAAATCTGGCATTGTCATTTGTGCCATAAAGTTACGCGTGTAAATTTTCTTTAAAGATCAGATATCAGTGTAATTTGATGGAGTATACATATACGTTTTATATATATATTTTTATTTTTTTTATAAATATATATATATAATTTCACGCTTTTCACTTTTGTGTGACGTACTAACTGTATAGAAAATATGATGCCACTAAAAAATAACTTTTAATACATGTTATTGCTTAATTCATGAATTGCCTGTAGGCTGTAAGTGAATGGTTTTATTGTTTTCCCTATTAGGGCCCCCACCATATAGGGGGCCCCCCCCCCCCCCCGTTTAATCCATATAGCCGTATCTAGGATTGTTAATCGGTTTTAAAAAACGATCGAAAAACCGTTTTTTCTCTCAAAACGATTGCATCGCTTTTCGAAAAAACGATGGGTCACAACGAACGTACTCTTCTTCTTAAACTTTTTAAGGAACAAAAAAGAAAACAGCAATAAGATTGTTTTTTAACCGATCGTTTTTGTAAATATTTTTGCTATTTAATCTGAGTTTTATGACAATTTTTCAACATTTTTTTTAGAAAAATAAGTTTATGAATGTTGTCTTTTGATTAGTCCCTTTAATACTTTTTCCAACCAAAAAAAATTTATTTTGTCTAAAAAAGTCGTGAACGATTGTAAACAATCGCTAAAGATTAAAAACGAACAACCTTTGTTGATGAAACGACGAACTAAAACTAAATAACTATTTCTTTATTTTTTAATTTAAAAAACGATCATTTTAAAACGCGACCGTTTCGTTTTATGTTTTTCGTTATAAAAACAAACGATAGTTTTTTGTTAAAAAAGTGAAAACGATCCATCCCTACCTTTTAGAGCTATATCGTACTCGTGTCTTTTTAAATAGGTTAAATTTAACTGAAATAATGAAGAGTTTCTAAGACACAAAGATGTAGGAATACATTTGTACATTTGGGACCAAATTTAAAGAATCGGAGAGGATACTGAACTACCTACAGCCGATTCATATCCTGAGTCACCGATTGAAATCCTCATGAATATTTATCTAAAATGAATAAATTTTAGATTCAGGATTTGAACCGTGGTAGGTAGTTTAGTGACCTCTATTGATCTATAATTTGCCAAAGAAAATGTAAATTTATATCTTCAGAGTTCACAACTTTTTGATTGATAATCTTTGTCGATATTCTTTTCTGGGCAAAATTTTTCATCTTTCTCCATCCATAAACCTGGGGTCATGTTATGATGAATATCATGTAAACCTATAATTGTAAACATGAACTACGTTGTACACTATTAACCCTATTCCTGCTGGAGGGGGGGGTAATGATGTATCATTTGTCATATTTGGACATCAAACATGGGATTTAGAGCGGGGGGGGTCAAATTGACCCCCCCCCCAGCATATCCTGGTTTTCAAGTACCCCAGCAGTGATAGGGTTAACTATCTAAAGGAACTCATTGACACAAACTTTGATTTTTTAATCCCTATATCTTAGCATCCTGATGTCGTAGACCTTTGATATTTCAAACTATGAATTCTGCTGGATCAAAAAATCTAAGTTTGAAATGTCAAAGGTTAACACCATCAGGTTGAAAAGATATAGGGATTAGGAATTTAAGTTTGTGAAAAGAACTCAATTCCTTTGTACATAAATTATCTTAACCTAACCTACGTAAGATGATTATCTTAACTATGCTTTATAAAACACTTTAAAGCCTATAGCTTTATAATTACGTTTGTATATTACAACGTAAAACTTGTAATTACGTTGAATAACTTAATTTGTAACAAAGAACCCAAAATACATTCATGGAACCTTGAGTTCCTGATTGGGTTGTATCTTGTAAGACAGATACCTGATAATACAGACTGAGTTGTATCCAGATTGATATTGAATTTGGAACCGTTCTAGATCAAGTTGTATCTTGTAAAACAGATACTTCAGAATACAGATAGAGTAAGATGTTAGTAAATACGCATGCATATCTTGTACTAAACCTATCCTAGATAAGTATACAGATAACTTCATCAAACCCATATTGTGATTAGCTTAGTGACCGAGTTGAGGCATTGATAGTTTATAAGATCGTGTCTGAGTGGAGGCATTGATAGTTTATGAGATCATTGATAGTTGAGGCATTGCCAGTTCATAGTTTAGAGATCGTGTCAAGTTGAGTCATTGATAGTTTGTGGCAAAGATAGATCGTGTCCGGTTTGACATTGATAGTAAAGTGAGATTGAGTTGTACCTGGATTGGTACTGGTCTAGAAGATTTATTGGAGTAGGTCATTTACTACAATGTGAGTTGCCTTGCCACACAAAATTAGGCCCGATCGATTCAGGCATTTTGGCGTTTATTGGATTCAAACATGCAAACAAACATGCAAACAAACATGCAAATACCCATGCAAACGCCAAATTTAGATATTGATATTACGCCTTTTACAGAGCGGTGAAAACTTAGTTACGAAAACTTCTTTTCTAATAAAGTACTTAATGGCGAAACTAAAAGCTGTTGATGACAATAAGAACGTGCGTTAAATATGTTTGTTTTTCAATAAATCTTTTAATCTTTATGCATTTAAACTTTTATATTTCATTTAGTTTGTTTATAAATTTTTGAAATATTACTTGATTCTATTTGTTCTATTGAATTTCTCATTTGTCTTTCAAAAATATAATCTTTTCTTTTTTTAACGTACAATACAACGTATTATGTATCTACATATTCTATAACGATTTTTATTTTTTTTCATAACATATTTATCTATTTCGTAATATTTCTTAATATTTCAAATTATTATCGATATTTCCTTTCAATTTTTCTAAATCTATTTCGTATCTATCTTTCCATATTTATTTCAATTTTATGCAGCTATATGTATTTTTTTCCTAAAATCTTTCTAATATTCTAACATCATATCTATCTAAATATATTCCAATCTATTTATCTACTTTCTATTTATCCATGGCGTTGTCATTTGTCTAGACATAACTACATCTATATCTTTAATCCTAAATTAATCTATATTAAATTAATTCTATTTCATATGTATCTATCTCTATCTCCAATTTTTCTAAATCCAATCCAGTAATACATCCATATATCTAAATCTTTCTATTTATATCTACTATCTGTCTATCTTTATCTATCTATTATCTATCTAAACATCTATAATGTCTATCTATGTATTTATCTATCTATTTATCTATCTGTATCTATCTGTATGTATGTATAATATCTATCTCCTATCTATCCATCCATGATCTATTATTCCCTCTACATTATTTAAAGAATGTCCTTGCATGTAAAGTATCCTTCAATTACGACCTGGAAGCAGTAGTCTCTTGTGTGCGGAGCTGCTCAGGTCAAATATATTATACAGGGTGTCCTAGGGACTTATATATAAACATATTTTACATACAGGGTGTACCAAGCACTTATATACAATGTACAATATATTTACATAATACATTACATAATACAATGCATAATACATTTACATAATATTATGTCAAATATATTTACTCGGCTTATAAAGCTATCATCCTACATTTTCTGATTTATTTTACATTATGAGTTCGCAGATTTTTCATCTTTCTTTGGGGTTTTCCGAAAGGCCTTTTTTTGAGGCAAAATTTTGTAATTTTGTGAATTTAAAATAATAATGATACGTATATGTTTTATAAAGTGTGTCTCACTTTCACTCACAGGGGGACTATAGTGAGCTTGGGGTTTCAAAATAGTTTGTATCTACAGTGAGAACCAGAAAACTGTGGAATAGGAAGACTGCATCAAAGATATTCTTAAATGTATTTGATGTTTTTACAAAGCAAATAGTTTATCAAGTAACTTATAAAGTCACATTGGTCTTAACACAGAACAATTGTTGTTTCTCATGTTCATTGAGCTATTTCAGATCATATTTGAAGTCTGAACAGTCATCTTCCTATTCCAAATTTTGAGTAAATGCGTTCACCAAAGTTTTAACAAAAGAAATTATAGCGAAAAACTCTGATTTTCTTATACCTATATCTTTGCAAGCTGATGTTCTAGACTTTTGCTATATCAAATTTTGAATCCTGTTAAATCAAATTGTCTTAATTTAAAATATCAAAGGTTTTGCACCATCAGGAATCAAAGTTAAGGGATTAAAAAGTTTCAGTTAGTAGAAAAAACAATTCTTTGTAATCAATAGAAAAGACAGTCTAAGAATGGCTTCATATTTATGTACCAGAATTTTTCATTTTTCAGTCACTAATAAGGGTACAATGCCTCAGTTTTATTATTTATTTAATTTTTTCCAACTGACACTGGTCATGATGCTGGAACAAAGTTGGCCCTAGTCCAAGGTATGACACCTAAGAACTGACCCCAGCAAAGAATGTCAAGATTAGAAAAATGTTTAGAAATTAAACCTTCAGAACAAAATAGAACAGTTGTATGTCTCTCTTGTATCTTTTATACTATGTATAAATAAACAGTAATATAACTATGATTAAAATTTAATCTTTACATATATTCTTAAAATTAATAATAATCTTTTTTAGTTTGAGATCAGTTAGGCAGATTGCAGATTCAACATGTCCGACGACGAGTTCTATGAGGAGGAGACTACCTCCCAAACCTCCAAAAAGGGAGATGAGGCCTTTGCTAAAGCCAAGGCCGGCATTAAGAAATCTGAGCTTGATGACCAGCTCAGAGAATACATCAATGAATGGAGAAAACAGAGAGGCAAGGAGGAGGAAGAACTCAAGAGACTGAAGGAAAAGCAGGCCAAGAGGAAGGAAATCCGAGCTGAGCAGGAAAAGAAGCTTGCCCAACAGAAGAAGGAAGAAGAGGAAAAGATCAGAAAGGAAGAGAATGAAAAGAAGGCCAAGGAAACTGAAGAGAAAAAGAAGAGGATGGAAGAGGCAGAGGCTAAGCGCCAACAGATGCTAGAAGCTCAAAAGGCAAAGCAGAAGGAAGGTGGACCTGGAAAGAAGGGAGGTGCTGGCAGCCAGGTTGCTGTTAATGATGCCCGCAAGGAGATGTCCAAGACCAAAGAGCAGCTGAATGAAGAAATGAAACTTGCCCTTAGCATAAAGATAAAGCCCCTTGACCTTGATGCCCTTGACTCTGATGAACTCAAGAAGAAAGCTGAAGATCTTTTCAACATCATTGTACAACTGGAGACTGATAAATATGATTATGAGCAGAGGAAGGTCACACAAGACTATGAACTCAAAGAACTCAAAGAAAGACAAAAGGTTCAGCTCAGACAGAAGGCCTTGAAGAAGGGTCTAGACCCAGAGGCTCTTACTGGAAAGCACCCACCTAAGATACGTATGTACTCCAAATATGAGAGACGTACTGATACCAGAACCTATGATGACAGGAAAAAACTGTACGAAGGTGGCTGGGAGGTTATCAGGGCTGAAACCCTTGAAGCCATGTGGAAAGAGAAGTACGAAGACTGGACCAAGAGACCTAAGTCTCGTCTTCCCAAATGGTTCGGAGAACGTCCCGGCAAAAAGTCTGGTGACCCAGAGACCCCTGAAGATGAAGAGGGTGAACAGCCTCCCCCAGCTGAACTGGAAGAGGAGGAAGAAGAGGAAGAAGAGGAGGAGGAGGAGGAGGAGGAGGAATAAACTAAGTAAGCTACTCAACCTATATACATATTATTAAAATTATTTATAATTTGAATTTCAGGTTCCCTTTGTAACGATAGACCTCTGATCTGCTTGACATTCCTGACTGGTCTCGCTCTTGTCTCACGCTTTGTCGCCAATACAGCCAAACTTAACAAGATATCAGACCGCCATTCTAATATTTGGCTGTGCATTTTAATTTTTGGGGTTAATTTTAATATTTTATGTAACATCATTAATTTTGGGGCCAAAATTTATGTGGAAGCAACGACCTAGCTATTGGACCTAATAGACATCAAATAAAAATTAATTTTGTTACACCATTGATTTTCAAGACAGTGTTCTTCATATCTCCAAGATTTTCACTAATAAATAAAGTGACAAAACATATTTCATATTGTAAAATTCCGCGCACCTTTAGGAAACTTTTTCAGATTGATTTTATCCCAGCCCAATAGATGGAGTCAATTTCTAAAAGTTTTATGTTACGCCCGCTAATGCTTTTGTAATAAATAAGACAAACTTTAATCATTATACTTCACAATCAACAAAATGATAAGACAACGAAAATTTTGTAATTGCATGCTTTATTCTCTTAGATTCTTCAACAAAGAATATCTAAACTTAAAGATATTAAAAATAATAATCAAACTGTTGTGAGAGAGATAGACAGAGATAGAGAGAACACAATTAAATTTTGGAAATTTTTAACTCTAATCAGACTGTTTGTTGTCAGCTCAATTAAACTTGATAGCTTGGGTTGGCTAAAAATATGAGCCCTCATTAACAATGGTACCCTTTAACCCTTATTCTAATCAAGGATGAATGAAATATCCTTACTTTTCTTGGGATAAAGTGAACATTTGTTATGTGGCTTCTCTGTTAAAAACTGGACAGATACTTTCTGCAGAGACAATAACGAAGGTTATGAGAATTTAACATTTTGCTAGATAGAAAAACAACAATATCTTCCTAATTCTTTCTGAGATGGAGATTAAAAGGTACCATTATGAATCTGACATGCATCTTTTAACTGAAGGATTGCTGAAATTGCATCTACAGTATAAAAAAAAACTTTCTTTAATTCCACATTCCTTCTATAAATGGTTGGGAATTTATGTGAGATCAACCAGAACTATTTTAAAAATACCATCATACTGGACGATCAATTTGATTTTTTCTTTTTTACGGTTTTCAGATAATCCAAAATTTCTGCAAAGTCTAACAAAATGGCAAAATAATATTCTCTGCAAAGTAGTTTAGTCTTTACCACAAACTCTGCTTTTCTAGTCCCTTTATCTTTGCAACCACATGTCATAGATCTTAGATATGTCAAACTATGAATTCTGTTAGATCAAATATAAAATATATATACTTTACTTGTCTGTCTGTTTATTTGTATCCAATAAACGTCCAAACAGCTGAACCAATCAAGCACAAGTTTTTTGTGGGACCTCACATGACCCCAGGGAAAGTTTATGAATGATCAAAATGAAAATTTTGTCTTCACAATTGAAATTGAAGATGAACCCAAAGCGTCCTAAAAACCAAGTATAAAATAATTCAAGTTTAAATATCAAAGGATTATTTACTAGTTAAAATTGCATGTCCTTATCTTCAATAATCTATTTTACCAGCTCCCCAATCATCTGTTCAACTAAGCCTTTTCAATCTGATTATAATTTAGTTTTTTATGCAAGAATTTTATTAGTTATCTAATTACACTATCAAATGGTTTTAACTCAATTTAGAATTTTTTATCTTCAAATTATCACATATCATAATTATTGTCAAGAATCATTTGACAAGATTGATAGAGCTCATCATACTTCCAATACCAGAGGTTACAGAGCCCAGTACATTGCCAGCTATCAGGTTCTCAATGACGTTACCTTCCTCTTGGGATTTCTTCAGATAACTTACCAGGTTCATCAAGATTTTGGGATATGCCCGGAGTCCATTCTAAAATGGAAATCATATAAAGCATTCAAGTTGATAGATCAAAAAGAAAGTAAAGATAGGAATTGAAAATAGTTAAAAGTACAAAGGAAAATGCAAATAAGTTTGATCTGCAGTTGAGTAAGATTTGTAAGATTCTATGGCACAACTTACAAGACTTTAAAGGGAGGGGTAAAATGCTCAACTCCTTACTTCTATGAACTAGTATGAAAAGAGAAATATTATCACAAGGACTGGGGTTGACATATGTGACTTGTTCAGTCAAAAGTTTAACAATGATGCTCCATTTAATTCTAAAAAAAAAATTAATAATTCAAAACTTGTGCACACATGTAGGGATATTAACGTTTTCATTTTTCAGAAATACGATTGTTTTGTTATGAAAACAACGACAAAAAATTGAAAACGAAATGATTGTTTTTAAAAACGATCGTTTTTTAAAAAGTTCATTTTTCAAAAATGGTCGTTTACGATCATTAACATAATTGTCAATAAAATTTTTTTTCAAAAACAATAGTTTTTTTAAAAACAATCGTATAAAAAACGGTCGCAAATCGTTTTAATAAAAACAATCATTTTCAAAAGTTCAAAACGAGTGGGTTGTTTTTAAAAACTATTTTTTTTTTTCCAAAAACGAAACAATCGTTTTTGAAAACGAAACAAAAAACGATCGTTTAACAATCGTTTAACGATCGTTTACAAAAACGATTAACAAAACAACCCTACACACATGTAATCAAGTATATAAAGTATTGTTTGCATGTATCATCTTTAAAAGGCTAACCTTATTTTGCGTTGCTTCACTTTCAAGTAAAGTGGGAAACATTCGGACAGGAAGCATTGAAGCATGAGCTAACTTCTGATCCAAAATATGTGCATAGCAGGAAGCAACCAATCCATTGACATTTAATACACCTTAAGTAAAACATGAGATGATTCTCTAAAAGTTAAACATTTCTAAGATTCAATAAATACCTGCATCAGTAAGTGGAGCATAGAAACCTATTTCTTCAGAGACATCGATAGTTACAACTTTGTCCAATTCTCCTTCATCATTTAACAGATAATCATCCAGAGAAACCTTTCAAGACATTTAATAAAGTAAATAATCTGAAATTATTTTGAGAATAAAATACCTGATATGCGAATCTCATTTCCAGTTCTTCAGTTTTAATCTTAGATGAGAGAACAAGATGATGTGGTGTCAATGACAATTCTCGCCCGGAATCTGTAATAATTCTGACAAACAATGCAGGTTGATCTTCCTCTTTGTGGAGCCATCCAAGGAAACTTGTGCTAATCTTGCTTCCATCTGGGTTTGTTACTATTAACTTATCACCAAGCCTTAGATGTCTTATTTGAATGTTATCATTGTTTTCCAGCTGAACCACTGATGATCCTGAGAAGCAAGAATCAAGTAAAACTGAAAAATCAAGAGTGGAGGTTTGTAAGGGATAGGTGTAAAAATGTATGTTATATGACGATCCAAAAATTATATTTCCATCAACAGTAAATGCTTGGGTTTCTTCTGGTATGCTGTCAAGTGATAATGGACAATCAAAGCTGTTCCATTGTCTCATATACATTTTTCCCAAGTATGGAAATTGTCGTCCACAGTCCTTCAGGAAAAGTGCTGAGGCCTTTGACCAACAAGTATATCTGCTAACTCTTGCTGTTTGGACAGTATTTGATTGTGAAGAATAAAATCCCTGTGCAAAATTAGGAGAACTGGAACCACATGAGCTGGGGACTCCAAATCTAAGTAAACAGTTTCTGTTGCTGAGGGGTCCAAATTGATATGGTGTTGTAAGGGTTCCAGTAACCTGCACAGATTGCCTTCTGCAGGCACATCTTTGATTGTTGGAGTTTAAGGGTGAGGGTAATATAGATTCAATCCATCCTTTAATTGCTGGGTAGTTGGTGTTGATGTAAACTGCGTACTTAACATTGCAAGAAAATGCTACTGTTCTTGAAACAATACCAAGTAGGCGCCCTGTTGAAGTAACAAGTCCGCTTCCCTGATCAAATGCCCCAGGACCACGATAAGGAAGTGCATTGTTCCCAGCACAAAATTCATGATCTGCAAGAACTGGTGCTGTCAACCCAAAAGCGCTTGCCCAGTAGTTTTCACAGGTACTGCTTGAAACAATTGTGTTTGAAGCTATAAGAAGCTGGTTTGAAAGGTTGGGAAATCCACAAGAGGTTGACCCAAATCCAGCAACTGCTCCTGTTCCAAATGGAAACCCAGATCCAAGGGTAGCAGGACGACCAAATGTAGTGAATGAACTACTTTCCAATAATATCATTGCAACCTCAATCTCTGGATTTGGATGGTAGTGAATATACAATATATTTTTTGTTACCTCACCAAAGTCAACACTGTTTCTATTGACATCACCAAGGATAACTTTAGTGTTACTGAGTGTTGTAAATGTGGATAGACAGCTTTTATGGGTCAGCACATAGCAGCTATGAATGAGAACTCCGCTACAGAGGGTTGTGTCAAAGAAACCATCAATGACAATATGAGCATGCCATGGAACCTGTGTAGACGAAGTAACCGGAGAACCACCAATAACACGCTTCTGTCTGGACAAAACAGGGGATTTTTCAGACTCCAAAGAGGCCTCTTCTTTGTAGGCTTGAATGTATTCTTTTGGGATATTTGCCAGGAGACATTTTACCAGTGATAAATCAGGAATGAGGTCCAGGATACTTTTAAAACCACAAACAACAGCATCCTCTTTGCTTTGAATTTCATTTTCTAGCTTTCCAATAGTGGAACTAAGGGAAGCTTGCTTTGAAGTTGAAGAATAACATTCATCTAATTTAGATAACCTTTTGTCCCTCAAGATTTCAAGTTCTAAACAAAGGTATGAGGTAAATGAGCTGAATATGACTGCAATTGTTTTCCAATAAATGATATTAAAATAAAGTACTTAGGATTCATTTTTAACTGGTTCCACACCAATCTTTGCCTGTTTAAACAGAGAAAAGAATGGCTTACAAAAACTTAGGTTGGGATTTGAACTAAACAATTTTCTAAATGGAGTTACTGGCAAACAGGGTTAGTTGAGCATCTATATATAAAGTAATAATCTTTTTATATGTCTCATCATATATCAGAAACCCCTAAAACCGATTTTCCTCAAATTTTGATTGGGAACTCGGAAGAACCACTGCACAGGGGTGTTCTCGCTTTGGTTTAAAAATACTAAATTATAGATTAGTTGACTTTTACAAGGAAAGTTCAAATAAAAGCAGGGTTGCCGAATAAAAAATTAGGATTCTTTTGATATCAGTGATTTGTTTTTAATCAGTATAACTGATATGTGTTTTTAATGATTTGCAGAGTGGTGTTTGCCACATAACAAATATCATTTCTATTGCTAACGAAAATCATAAGAGAGCTAAATGTTTTAACGCTCTTACACAGTTGTGAAAACATATCATTGTATAACTCAGCTTTTCTTTATTGAATTGTCAGCCTGCTCCATTGAGATTTTTTTTAACTAAGTAAAGATGATTTTCCCAATCAAAGTTATGGACAAATTAGACAAGGGGTTCATGAGTTATGATCAGACAAACAGATACTACTACATTATTAATAAAGATGCACCACTCTCAGCCACTTCCTATACAATGAATCTAATGTCCCAGTCAACACCTAATATGGATAATAACCACTTCTTTACTAATTATATAACAATGCTTTTTGGAGTTAGGACGCTTTGCCCTCCTTTCTATTAGCAAATTTAGATTTATTGTTTAGCTCTTTATGTTGCCATTTGGTTTTCGTACTAAACTGAATTTTTGTCAATATAGGTGCAAAGTGTTTATAATGCAAACATTTTGTTTCCCGTAAAATTTGTTTTTACAGTCCAGATTTCATAACAAGGGTAATGTTAGTAGCCACTTGAAAAATGGCCCCAACTGGTTTAATCATTGTGAATTTATTGGACACAGACAGACAGACATACAAAATATAATTATAGATTACTTTTAGCCAAGGAATGAGAATTGTGGCATCTTGAGCTAAGTTCTTGAAAAAGAATATCTCCTGGGTTCTCGATACTTGAATTTGCGAAAACCAAAGGAACTGTTGGAAGACTCTTTATTTGGACTGACTGAAAAAAATGTTAAAGGGTCAGTAAGCATTATTTCAAGAAAAAAGTCCATGCAAAGATGGCAATGTTTGATTCTCTTTGTACCATTAAACTTGTTATATATAAGACTAAGAACACTTTTACCTGGATTGTTCCATTAAAACATCCCTTGTACTCTCCCCCCTCTTTAAGCTCAGTAACACCACCGAGGAGTGTTCCATCATTCCCCAGGGAACAGACAGAATCTAGCACAGGTTTAACCAATTCTTCTCTTCCAAGATCAAGCGGCAAAGGTTTAACCAATTCTGCTCTGAATATGGAAACGAAAACTTATTTTCTTAAAAGGGCTTAATGAAACTACAATAACTATGTTACTTCAAAGAAAATGGAATCGCAACTTAAATGACATTTGAACTTTTACGCAATGGAACTGCGATAACAATGAAAATACATTAACTGAACTGTAATAACATAGCTACTTCAATAACAATATGAAAAAACTACAATAATAATGCAACTACATATATCAACAATATTAATAAAATTATACCAACAATGCAACTGCAATAAATACAATGAAACTGCAGTAAAAATGAAACGTAAATAGCAATGCAAATGCAATTACAATAAACCACAATAACAATGAAACCACAAGTACAATGAAACTACAATGAAACGAAGCCAAGAGAACAATGAAACTAGATAACAATACAACCACATTAACGATGAAACTACAATGAAAATGAAACTACAATAAAAATGAAACTACAATAACGATGAAACTGCAATACAAATGAAACTACAATGACAATAAAACTGCAATAACAATTAAACTGCAAAGTTAAGGAAACAACAATAACAATTAAACTACAATAAAACGATGCTACAATATTACAATATCAAAGAAAATACAATAACAATGAGACTACAATAACAATGAAACTACAATAAGAATTAAACTACATAAACAACGAAACTACAGTGACAATTAAACCATTATAGCAATGAATCTACAATAACCATTAAACGACAATAAAAATGAAACTACGATAACAATGAAACTACAATAACCATTAAACCACAATAAAAATGAAACTACGATAACAATGAAACTACAATAACAATGAAACTAAAATAACAATGAAACCACAATAACAATGAAAATAGAATAACAATGAAACTACAAAAACTATGAAACCACCATAACAAGGAAACTTTAATGGCATAATCAAACTAAAATGACAAAAGAATTGCAATAAGAATGGAAATAGAAAAGTAACGAAACTACAATAACAATTGCGGATTTGCACAGCAGAGATAAAGTAGAAAAAAGGGAAAAATTTACCTTAGTCCATCCTGAGCTTTAGTACTCCCAAACTGGAGAATACCAAGTAATAAAATCCACATTTTTAATACGACACTAAAAAATATAAATATTTTAAAGGACAATCATAATATGAAGGTGCAATCACTTTAAACTGGACTGGACTGGTTTTCAGCAAGGTAGCTAGGGCTAGGTGTACAATAAACAGTATTACATCTATAATATATTTATATATATTTTGCGTGTCTGTTTGTCTGTCCGTTTTTTTCCAATAAACGTTACAACGGCTGAACCGATCGGGCCCAAATTTTGTGTGGGACATCACATGGCCCCAGGGAAGGTTTAAAGATGCTCCAAATTACAAAAATTTGTGTTAAAAAATGATCGACTTTTATTCAATTTTGAGAATGTGCAAAGAAATCTTATTTAATCCGCGCACTTATTTATTTAAACCAAAAAGCTGTAATTTCTGTTTCCTGGTAATATCGGTGGAATTGTAATTATGGAAAACCCGGGCAGCTCTGGGTGTCCAAGCTAGCATTGTATAAAGAGAAAAATGTTCACAATTGAAAAAGAAGGTGTGCGCCAAGCGCCCTAGTATATAAAGTTGTAATCTCTGTCTGTCTGTTTGTTTGTCCGATCAAATCTCAGAAAACCCTTGAGCCGATTTGCCTCAAATTTGGATTTGGGAACTTTGGAGACCCTCGGGACTTATCTTTTGAATTTCTAACTGGGGTGGGTTGACTTTATTAACGAAAACTTAGTTTCACCGTAAAAATCGTCTTAGTGCGGGTAAACGGCGGAAATACCTTTTAGTAACCTTGGCAGCTCTGGGTTCCAAAACTAATACTAAATATAGATGGCTAAAACTGGACAATTAATCATCTTTTTCTTGTGTTGTGAGATTATTGTGCAATGTATTTTTCTTTCGCTCAACTTGGCCAGGACATTTTACATATGATTTTTCCACTATGCTATACAAGTGATTATCGGAAAACTTGGAAATCGAAAGAATAATTTTTGACTCAAGTTATGACGTTAATAGTCCAATAAACATTAGACACCGTACACGGCAATCGTGGAAATTCAATTATGTAAATTCTAGACTCTATCATTTAACAAAAACATCCTTAATCCGTCCAGTTTTTCCGTAGAGATTGGCAATGTTTTTTTTTAACAAACAAGATTTTGAGAACGAACGAAATTTGTTGTGAATAATAGTGTCATTCAGAAAAAACGTGAATTGACGAACTAAATGAATCGTTTAGAGATTTAAAAAATTTTAATCGAACGCAAAAGATTTGGAAAAAGTATCGTTTTTTTACTGAACGAACGCATTTTTTTGGAACACGCTTTTAAAAACGATAGTTTTTCACTGAACACAATGTTTTGGAACGAACGAATTTTTTACGGGACGAACAATTTTACTGAACGATCATTTATTGAGAAAACGAATGAAATAGATGGAAATTGAGTGATCATTTTGAAAATGAACAAAATCATTTTTTTAACGATTTAAAAAAACGAACAAAATGGTCGTTAACGATCGATGAGCGAACGAAACAAAAAAAATCGAACGTGTCCATCTCTACTTCTAGGGTTAAAGCCTAAAAGGAACAACAATTAGATTTGATTTTTTTTATAAACTTAAAATGATAGATATGTTTCTAAGTCTTAGTCTTATTTTTTAAAGATTATTGTTTTTTGATAAAAATAATAAAGAACTATGATTTCATCAAAATTATTTAAAACTGTGGAATAGGAAGAGTAAAGACTATATTTTAGCAATCTAAAGTGTATTTGATGTTGCTGTAAAGCAAAAAATTTATCAAGTAATGAAAAGTTGTATTTGTTGTCTGTTAGGTTATAATGTGCATTTTAAAATATTCTGTAGCTTACCTTTACTGATGAAAAATCAGAAAAATCTGAAATTATAATTCAGATTCAAGCATTTTATACATTTCAAAACACAGTTGTGCACGACTTTAATTACTACATTTGTCAGTAAAATAGTTATTTATGTTTCTAACTATGATGTTACATCATAAATATTTTTATATTTTCTACAGGAACTTATTTTTTCCCAATTCTATGAATTTCAAGAACTTGGGTAGAGACCCAAAGGAATTTTTAGCTTGATTTATGACTTTTATTGAGAAAGTATAACTTTTAAGATATAATAGTTTTAAACTTCCAGGAACTGTACATTTAGTTCGTTCTCACAATTATCGCTAATTTACCATCCAATTTGTTCGTTTTCTCACTGAACGATTGTTCAGTAAAATCGTCCTTTATGTAAAATCGTTTGTTCAACAAATTCGTATGTTCGAGTAAATAAAGTTTGTTTGAGAAAAAACATTCGTTCAGTAAAAAGCCCATCGTTTTTATCGAAAGTTTGATCGAAAAGAAACACAAGTTCGTTATAAAATAATCGTTTTTTATCAAAACCTTTCGGAAAATTTATTGGTTCAGTAAAAAGATCGATCATCAACGATTTTAAAAATTGTTCGTCTCTTTTTTTCGTCATTATATAAAAAATATCGTTTTTCTTCATTTCTCTGAACGATTGTTCATCGACCGTTCTTGTTTTTCTGAACGACACCAGTTTTTACGAACAAATTCGTTGGTTCTTAAAAATTTCGTTCGTTCAAAATAACATCCCATCTATTCTGTATGTCAGATATTACATGTCAAACAAGATAAAAGCGAAAACGGCAGAAATTCTGTAATTCTGCTATTTGTAAATTCCAAACGAAAATATTAGATTTTTTGATCAAATCAAAAGAAATGAAGTGAAAAGAAATTAAAATGTTTTCCATTGTAAGGCTCTAAAATAGACATGAATACATTACATATTAAAAACGTTTCTATATAAATCTGCATATAAAAAAATGGTGATAATTTGGGCCCAATCACATTCAATAAACAATAAACAATCCCTTGGGGTCTCTCTCTCGAAAAAGTAGATTCCTTAAAAAGTAATTCCTTTTCCCCAAAAGAAAATAATGTTTTTCAATAAAAAACAAACATATTTTCTGCTTAAATTAGTTAAGGTTGTAATTTACGCTAAACCCTACCGCCTACCAAAAAGCATAAATGTTTACATGTTTACATTTTTTTATGAAGTTAATTTTTATTTAACCCTATTATGAGCGAGAGCATATTTTTTTCTTAGAATTGGTTAAAATGTTGAACACTATCTACATTTGACCCAATATATATGGGACATTTAATTTACTTTTTATATTTTTTTTACATTTTGGGCTTTGGACAGACGTCGAAATCGACGTTTTTGGAATTGATTCGGAATAACAACAGTCGATGCAATCGTTTTTGAAACCAATAAATTGTACTTTCAGAACAAAATTGGTTATTAAGATATGACAAATGGTGTTTTATAACTTAAAAACAAAAATTTTAAAATAAAATTTCTGAAAACTCTTTTCTGTATCCCATGAGACATGTACAAATAAATCCCATATTATTTTTCAGTAGTTTCAAAGGGACAAAAGAGGAGCATTGATAAGTTAGACAATTTTTTTAATTTTTCCTTTTCCATGTTTTGAAAATGTTGAAAATTCAATGACAACAGCAGAGAAATCCAATAAATGATCATAAATAAAACATTTTAAAGCTCAACAATTATTACAAGACATGGCAAAGCTGTGAAAAATATCATGATGTATATCAAATTATTGATTTTAGTTGGGTTTGATTTGCATTTTCAACTTATTTCTGGCATTTACAAACTCCATCAAATATAGGCTTCATTTCCTACCTTTCAGCTTTCACCTTGTTTTATATCCTTCATTATATTCATTCATTTGACATTAACTACAAAGATCTGTAAAAAAACTGAATTTATTTTTAGTGACATATAAATAGTTTAACTCTAAGATGAGAAATATGTAACTTTTTTAAATCTGTAGAAAAGCTACTCTGCAAAACTTTGAAAAAATATTGTCTTTGTTTTCTAATTTCTAATTTCTAATTTCTAATTTCTAATTTGTAAAATTTTCTTGTCGTCAATGTACTAGGAATATATGTTAATTTCACTATATTAAAAGAGAAAAGTCTTACTTTTTAAAATTTAATTCTTAATAACCTTGATCTTTAACATTTTATTCCCCCCCCCCCCCGGGAGAGCTTTATTCTTAATTTATAACATATAGTGCAAGTACGCTACTGCATTAAAAAACTTGATTTTTGGGTAAAATTTATCTATGTTACTTTAGTAAAGTTGATTGAGTAAGATTATCTGCGCGAAGCGGCAAAAATTTTTTTACATTTTTCCTAATTTTTAATGGTAATCATGGACATGGAGAATGGAGATCAAGTTACTAAACGGGGATATTTGTGTCCTCAAGATTCTAGGGGGATTACCCCAAAGATTCTAGGGGGGGGTAATTACCCCCAGGATTCTAGGGGGGGGGGTAAGTAACCCCAATAACCCCCCTTATTTACGCCACTGGTGAAGGGGGGCGTGGGGGTAGGCGGGAATCTATCTTTTTCAAGAATAGAATAACAAATTCTGTCTTACATCTTTGTTTATTTGAAATCCGTTGACGTCGATATCGACGTTTTTTTAGAGTATCATTTCCGAAAACGTCGATGTCGACGGACTTAGAAATGGTAATGAACACCTAGCTCATAATGACTTTTATGATCAAATATCAATTCAAGATAAAAATTCACTGAATTTTGACACACAAAAAAATCAAAAAGATTGAAAATAAGATAAAAAACTAAAAAAATAGACCATGTTTTACTTTTGACCATATTTTCAGCCTATCATTGCATTTTGGTTTGCTCTGAGAGACTTATGATGCGTTTACAGACATGATTTAAACCGTTCTAACTTAACGTATTTGAGAAATTATTGGAACCAAAAGCTTTATTTTAGACAGGGCATAGGATGTCACAAAGTTAGACATCAATATCGACGTTTTCGCCCAAACTGGGGTTTAACATCTAAATTTAAATATTTTTTCAATCATTATTTCCTCTCAAAATGTTTTTTATTTCTCTCCTTTCTCATATTCCTTTTCTGTTTTTTGGTGGATTTTGTTGAAAAGGAAATAATATAAGTTTATATATGTTTTATTTTGTATACAAATACATGAAGTTCGTTTGGGGCTTCATGCTGGGCCTCCACAACATGGGATGTTATGTAATATTTAATTATATGACTACACTAAACATCCAATTCACAGAATAGAATAATAAAAATAACAAATAACAGGATGCAATATTTCATTCAAAGGATTTATATTTATATAATAAATGAAACATGAAAATAGTTGTTGCTAGATAAATTTAAGGGGCTGTCCACAAAATTTTTAAGTATTCTACCCGATTCAAAGTGGAGCCTTGTCTCTTTTTGGATCGACCATAAGAAGATATCGTCATGTTTCTGTCTTTTAAAAATATAAATTCTCTTATTTTCTTTTCTTTTCACTGCTGCTGAAATGGGCAAGTTCTTATTATAGAAAAATGCAATTAAAAAAAACTAAACAGGGATACAGGGTAGGATTGTGGATCTTTATTCTTTACTTGAAAGTGCCTCTGTACATACAGTGTTTACATTTCTCCCACACAAAATAAAATTATAAAAACATTATGAAATCCTCCCCATGCAGTACATAATAATTGTTTACACATTTTCGGAGTTTTCAAGCTTCTGCTGGGCTTCTAATATGTAATTTAAGATTTTGGTGCTAAACCAATAAAATTGTTATCTTTATTATTGTTCGAAAAAGTCATGTTTTTAATAATTTTGTATCTCCTAGAATAATAAATTTATTTGTTTACTGTACTCTATTATAGTTTTGTTTTTTATTGTTTTAACCCTATCCTGATTAGGCTATTTTTGTCCAATATACTCCCCTCCCCCAGGGGTGTAATCTGTCGTCTTCGTAATAAGGACAGAGATCAGGGACAGAAGGGAATCGGTGTTAGGTATAGATCATGTAGTGACATACAGTACAAAGAAAAATGCGGGTTGCGGCATCTGTTTATATACAGTGTACACAGCTCTGGGGTTTGTAAACAGTAGACAGTAAATTTTTAGCATCATGCGATACTGTTCTGTGGTTATCTTTACCACAAATGGTTCTCATGTTGATATGAGAATCCATACTGTTCGTGAAGAATAGAAATCTTTGAGCTGTTGGAAAAATATTCCAACTTTTATCTGCTCTCGTCATTTTACTCAAAACTCTTACAGTAAATCAAAGAAGAAATTTAAAAAATCCGCTAAACCCACAGTGTTTTTGCCAACACAGATCCTGGCAGAACATAACCATGCATTCCCTGATAATAAAGTGTTAAAGAGAAGGTAATAAAATGTAGACATATACCAGATTTCAAAGAAAAATTAATATTTGCATTCTCAATAAGCATAATTTGATAAAAATGGTCTGCAATCTGATTACAATTAGTCCAGGGCATGAGGGGGGGGGATGAACTAGGGGAGAAATATATTAAGGTAGGGGGGGGGGTTACACCCCCCCTAATGGCGACGCTGAGTTATCCTTTTATCCTTTTACAAAATATCCAAAATGTACTTTTG
>NW_019396875.1:52206-99236 GCF_000591075.1 Eurytemora carolleeae | reverse complement strand
ATTATTTTGGCATATGTCGAAAAACCAATATAAGGTTAAGAAATTTAAAATAAAATACATCAACAACATTTTTAGCATACAAGTTAGGGCCGAACCGGGGGGGACCGCGCCCCCATGTGCCCCCCTCTTGTAGGATGAAATGGAGGGAGGACTCGCACGCTTGGCTGCGTTAATAATTCTCAGTATTCTCGAACCCGTTTTTATATCAAAAGAGCCATTTTGGATGTTTTGCGTCATGTTTTTCATATTGCTAAATATGCTAAATATTTTTTGAATATTTGAACTTTGCACAAGGAGTTAGAAAAACGACTTGACAAATGTACATTAATTGGTTTATGCATTTATATTCATGCTTAAAAAGACGTCTACAAGAATCCCCCTCTTCTTTAAATGTACATGTTAACCTTTATGTTCAATTATAAGGGTTCTGTACAATTCCCCTGTACAAACTGTCCATCAGCATTCTATACTCTACCCTTTCTCCGCCCCTCCCCCAACCTGGAAAGATTGGGAGCACAAAAAGAGAGAGCAGACACCTTTTAGTCCGTTAATTTTGATTTTTAAGATGAGATTGAAAAAAATTCCCGCGGTGCCGGTTTTTCACTTAAAATGAAGATTTAAAAAATAAAAAAACAGCCAAATCTTGCAATCACACTTTCCACTTTCCACCCACAGCTGTTCATTATTTTGACATTAAATTGACCAAATTTCCTGTAAAATATTCCAGAGGGGAAATACATTTTTTGCCAGGGGGGGGGGGCGTTTCTAATGAACTAAGACACACTGCAAATTTTTAGTTAAAGTTCAATAAGTTAGCTGAACCGAATAGAACAAAATCAAATAAATTAGAACGGGTTTTAAACAAAAATTTCCATCCGCAATGTTTCCTAAATTGTGGAATGCAATTGAAATTGACCTTAAAGAAACTAAATCTGCAAAAATATTTAAACAAAGAGTAATCAATATTTATCTTGAGAATTATGAGAGGTTTAAATGCGAAAACCCTAGCTGTATATCGTGTGAATTAATTTTATATAAAAAAACTAAAATAACTGAAACTTTACTTATTCTTCTTTCTGTATCTACCATCATTAACACCCTGTATTTAAATTTATCTCTACATAAAAATCCCTCTGATTACACCCTGTCACAGATCAACTGACAATCTCCTTCCTTCCAATCAACTCCTTACCTATCCAAAAAAAATATCTTGATATGTGTAGCCAATTATATTCAGTATCGTTAATTAAATTCGGGCCAACCACTCAAAAAAAACAACCCTGATTAGGCGGGTCCAAAATGCAAAATTCAAGGTTTGAAATATCAAGATGCCAACATCAGGTTGCAAAGATTTGAGTATTATGAAATTAGAGTTAACAAAAAACAAAAATATCAATGAATGAACCAGCATCAAGTGTTTTTCCTAAACAATAGTCTTCCGGCTTATTTTGTAGTATTGTTGTTCCATGAATAGAAAAATTATGTAACATATGAACTTTGTTATCAGATACATACAAGATGCTTCCGGTGAATTAACTGTAATTAAAACTCTTGGTTAATAATAGATTTTATATGTTTCTTGTTTACCTGGTTAAAGAGTAGTTTGTGTTTAATTTATAGGAATTCAACATATCCTATGCTTGGTTGTATTTAAAGGAATTGAGTTTTTGCCACAACCTAAAATTTTCTAATTTCTTTATCTCTGCAACCAGTGGGTTTAAACATTTGATATTTCAAACTTAGATTATTTGATCTAACAGAATTAATAGTTTGAAATATCTAAGGTCTACGACATTGGGTTGCTAAGATAAGAATAGTTGAGTTTGTCGCAAAAACTCAGTTCCTTTGCAAAATGATAATTAATACATAAAACATTCTGATGGTGGTTAATAATAAACTAAAAACAGATTTTATTTTGTTTTGAAATAATTTTCAAGATTGATTTCATCGCTTAAAATTCCAGTAAATTTACGGAAAATGTTTGTGAATAATGATATATCAAAGAAAACAATAACTGAATAAGATTATTTTTTTTACTGATAAAAGTTAATTTTATTTATACAACCTGTTCCTTAACAACTGTATTGTTTACTGCAGAAATATTGTAACAATTCTCAAAATCAGAATTCCAGAAATCCAGAATGGACAATCCAAGAGAATGCTAATGATTCGATTTCGTCTGAACAATTATACAATGCATTATTGGTATAAAAAAATACATTAAAAAACTGCACTCTAAGCTCAACTGCAATGTCTAGCCGGTCTCTCCCTTTAAGTCATAACCTTTGATGGGTCAATCTACAGGACAATTCTGAAATTTTTATAAAGGATGCAGAAGAATCCTGCGCCAATACATTTTTCAAAATGTGTAATCTATAATCAAAACTTTGAATAATAATTGAATCAAGCTTTATAACGATGGCCATAAATAGTTATAAATTGTGATAGGCGACAACATGTTTATTCTTTCAAGAACCCTAAAGTTCCTTGGACCATTGAAAGGGTTTCAGTCACCATGTATTCTGTAAACTTTTCTGTTAAGGTTTCACCATTTCAAAACTGTATTCTGTAAACTTTGCTTTTTTAAACTATCCAAAATTTTTATCCAAATAGATAATGAACCTGAAAATGAACCTTTAAAATGAACCTTTAAAATGAACCTGAAAATGAAAATGAAAATGAACATGAAAATGAACCTGAAAATGAACCAAAAAAATGTGATATTTTGCTTATGTATAATCTTTCATCAAGGTAAAAATGTACGTGGCATGCTTACAAAAAAAATATTTTATTTTTCATCCAACTTTTGATGCCAAAAAGCGACTTTTTGTTGATTCTTAGCAATTTTTTGTTGCTTATTTGGCCATTTAAATTTGATTGCCAACTTTTATTTCAAAATTTGGAGTGTTGATATTGAATTAGCCAGGGTCCATGTCCATGTTCTTCTCATGTACACAGTCATAGGATCCAGATATAATGTTGGTATCAGAAGACATTCCATTGCAACCATTCTTAATAATGTAAAAATTATTGGTATAAAGGTAACAGTGCAAACATGGGACCCACAAAAGTCTGACTGTACAAACCTAAGACTTACACACGTCGGACAGTGCAAACGCCGGACTAGTACAAACGCCGGACTAGTACAAACGCCGGACTAGTACAAACGTCGGACTAGTACAAACGTCGGAATAGTACAAGATTTGGACTGGTACAAACGTCGGACTAATACAAACGTTGGGCTGGTACAAATGTCGGACTGGTACAAACGTCGGACTGGTACAAACATTGGACTGGTACAAACGTCGGACTGGTACAAACATTGGACTGGTACAAACATTGGACTGGTACAAACATTGGACTGGTACAAACGTCGGACTGGTACAAACATTGGACTGGTACAAACATTGGACTGGTACAAACGTTGGACTGGTACAAACGTCGGACTGGTACAAACATTGGACTGGTACAAAAATTGGACTGGTACAAACGTCGGACTAGTTCAAACGTTGGACTCATACAAACGTTGGACTGATCCAACTTCGGACAGTAACAACGTTGGACCAGTACAAACATCGGACTAGTACAAACGTCGGACTCATACAAACGTCGGACTAGTACAAAATTCGGACTGAATCCAACTTCGGACAGTACCAAAATTGGACCAGTACAAACATCGGACTACAAAAAAATGTATTCAAATTTTAAGATTTTTTCTATTGAACAATGTTTATTTCCTTTTATCGAATGGTCTAATTAAGATCTTGCCACTAACTCTTTAATTTTTATCCCTATATCTTTGCAGCCTGATGGTATTAACATTTATGTACGTTCAAATTGATCTTATAGATTTCAAAGGTTGAAATATCAAAGGTCTATGACATCGGGTTGCAAAGATATAAAAGTATTAGAGTTTGTGACAAGAACTCAACTCCTTTTATATTTCTTGTTTATACACTATACAGTGTTACCTTCAAAGATATAAACATATTAGAGTTTGTGAAAAGAACTCAACTCCTTTTATATTTCTTGTTTATACACTATGCAGTGTTACCTTTAAAGATATATGTATTAGAGTTTGTGACAAGAACTCAATCCCTTTTATATTTCTTGTTTATACACTATACAGTGTTACCTTCAAAGGGTTGAGACTTTATTCACTTTTCTTTAATTTTATCACAATAATCTATTAAGTATCTTTTAATTTTATCACAATAATTAATTAAGTATCTTTTAATTCTATCACAATAATTAATTAAGTATCTTTTAATTTATCACAATAATTAATTAAGTATCTTTTAATTTTATCACAATAATTAATTAAGTATCTTTTAATTTTATCACAATAATTAATTAAGTATCTTTTAATTTTATCACAATAATTAATTAGGTATCTTTTAATTTTATCACAATAATTAATTAAGTATCTTTTAATTTGTTTCTTATATAGCAATGGTCTTTTTTTCAAACTCAACCTAAATCTGACGTTTTTCCTTATATATATATTATAACGAATGTACACATTTATATACTATAGGTAACATACCACGATGTTTATATACAGATACAATATACACGTAACATACCATGATACCAATAATACATTATTTAAAGGGAGTGTTCGCGAAAAATGAAAGGGGGTATAGGCTTAATGCGATAAAAAAGCGCTTTTGATCGCTACTCATCTTACTTCTATCTGTTGCGTATATAAGGAGAAACTTGTTAAAGACGTCTCATACCGAATAACTTAGCGCCCGACAAATTCAGAAAATTTCAACATACGACTTAGACCGTAAAAAAATCAATTTAATTTCAAACAAATCATTCAGATATTATCCTATAGTCATCGATTATCTTTCGCCACATTTGTATATAGTTTATATTTTATAATATTTTTAATTAATTTGTTTTGAATTTGATTATTTCTCTTGCGGCTTGCGCAACTATCTAAGAATGCCGCGGACCACTCACATTTTTCGAAATCAGTTAAAACGTTTTCTAAAAAAATAAAATATTATAAAATATAAACTATATACAAATTTGGAAGCTGTTATCCATATTTCTGTACTGCAATTCTGTGTTACAAAGTATATAAGCTGTGATATATAATCAGTGAACCAATACTATCTAATAAAACTAGATTTAAAACTCTATAATTTTTATAAAAAGATTGCAAAAAGTTGGAGTAATTAATGAATTTTAAAGAAGGAAAACATTATGTTTAGATAACGCCTGCGTAAACACTGCAGAGTACGCAAATATATTGTCTCTTTAATTACCTTGATAAAGCACATAGTTTGGAATAAAGTATTAGTATTTTCTGTATTCCCCCAACTCCAGTACAAACAAAACTTGAATATGACAAATCAGGTTGATGAAATATTGTTACGAGAAATATTTAGACTGGGAAGAAATCATAATCGAAAACAACATCTATATTTTTGGAGACCCCAAGCTTTTCATGGGAGACCCCCAGATTTTTAATAGAGACTCCCTACAGTGGTGCAACTAGCACTTTTGTGAGGGGGGGGGGGGCGAAATAAAATTTTGAGGGGCTTACAGGGGGTTATTTAAAAAAATAAACCGCTGCAATTTTTGGATTTGAAGTAAAAAAACATCATTTTTTAATTGTTGAAGGGTTGACTCTGTACCAAATTTTTATAATATCCATGGCTTGTTTAAAAATATATACTTTAAATTGAACGACATTAGTAATTTAAACATGTGCGCGAAGCACCGGAAAATTCGGTTTTTAGTGTCTTTCCATGTATTTCTTAGCGTCTTTTAGTCCCTGGCTTAGTCATATTCACTATGTACATAAAGTCCCCTATTACAGTCTACAGTAGTTTTTGTAATTCATCCACTAGTCATTTATCCACTATATATAGTTCCTTAATCATAGGTCTGTGCAGTCCTAAGAAGTTCCTGGCTTGACTTTATGTTTCGTCTGTCCATAATAGTCTTTCTTTTCAAAGTCCCTCTATCCTTGTTTGCCAGTAAGGACTCACCCTGTTTTTCTCTTGTAGTCTGCAAAAGTCCTAATAGTCTGATATATTATTACATTTCTTGTTATTCTTCTTAGGTTGTCAGGTTTTGTGTAATCTTAAATGGTATATGCATTGTAATACTCATGAGTAGTAACATATGTACATGTTTTTTTGAGAGGATAAATTAAGAATGACTGGTTTTCTATAGGTCGAAAACTAGAAAATAGTTAAAAATTCTGTTAGAAATGATGCGCGAAGCGCGAAAGGAAAATGTTGGTATTTTTTTCTTCATTGACAAAATTCGATAAAAGATGGTCCACAATTTTGATCATGTAGACCATGAGATTTTCATCTGAAACACCCAAATCTTTAAAAGGGACCCACAGATTATCACCGGAAACTCTATAAAGTGACTGTAAGACCCCCAATGAAAATATTAGGGCCTACAATAAAAAGTTTTGGGGTTCTGACTGAGATCTAGGGGGTCTCCAATAAATTAAGCTTAGGGCCTACAATAGTCCTCCAATGAAGATGATTTCTTCCCAAACTGGAAATATTTATGAACTAAAGTAATTAGCTGATATAAATATATAAATATTTGAAAAAACCTACTTCATCGTCCCAACATTGAATTGCACACTCCTCCCAAGTACTAGAAAACAAATTTATTAAATACATGGAATGAATGTTATTGGTTCAAAGTAATTAATTATTTAGTTAAAAGTTACGTTGCATTATTTCCCAATCTCAAATCCTCTCCTGTGCAATCTACTTCATCAGCTGGACTGTTAGCCCCTGCTTTCTCTAGATAATATACAATAAATAATTGTCAAGTTCAATAGTACTGTTAGCCCCAGCTTTCTCTAGATAATATACAATAAATAATTGTCAAGTCCAATAGTACTGTTAGCCCCAGCTTTCTCTAGATAATATACAATAAATAATTGTCAAGTTCAATAGTACTGTTAGCCCCTGCTTTCTCTAGATAATATACAATAAATATTTGTCAAGTTCAATAGTTCTGTTAGCCCCTGCTTTCTCTAGATAATATACAATAAATAATCCATTTATGAATCTATTATGAATCTATTATGAATCCATAATGAATCTATTATGAATCTATTAGGAATCTATTATGAATCTATTATGAATCAATTATAAATCTATTATGAATCTTTTATGAATCTTTTATGAATCTATTACGAATCTATAAATGAATCTATTTATGAATCTGACATGGCCACTAATAAAATGTAGGGAGGGTCATTTGAAATTACGTCTTATACAGTTCCAATACAGACAGTAACAGATGGAAACTTAAAAGTTCTTACAGACACCCAGAGATAGAAACTTATGAATGCTTACAGACACCCGTAGATGGAAACTTATAAATGCTTACAGACACCCGGAGATGGCAACTTATAGATGCTTACATGCACCGGGAGATGGAAACTTATAAATGCTTACAGACACCCGGAGATGGAAACTTATAAATGCTTACAGGCACCCGGAGATGGAAACTTATAAATGCTTACAGACACCCGGAGATGGAAACTTATAAATGCTTACAGACACCCGGAGATGGAAACTTATAAATGCTTACAGGCACCCGGAGATGTTATAAATGCTTACAGGCACCCGGAGATGGAAACTTATAAATGCTTACAGGCCCCCGGAGATGGCAAATTATAAATGCTTACTAGGAAGGCAAGGTCCGGTTTGGTAGATACTCATAAGTTCGCCTGGAGGTCCCCAGCAGAATACTGTTCCTAACTCACAAACTCCATTCTGAATAATAATTTTACAAATTATCAATATTTTGAGCCGAAAATACAGCATCGGTAATTAACATTCAAAAATTTTAAGTTCCAGAACAATTTAGAAAAGTAACATATTTCAAAGCTTTAATATTATATGAAGTTATTATATTATGCAATTAATCTTTACAGAAAATATGGGTCGGAAGAAAAATAGAATAGTTTGTCAACAAATGTTTAAAAAATTTAAACCTTTGATATATCAACTTAGATTATTTAATATAACAGAATTCATGTTTGAAATATTTCATGTCTACGACATAAAGGATAAAGGGATCAGAAAATCAGAGTTTGTGGCAAAGATTCAATCGAAAGATTGAAAAAGACGCGCGCATATTTATTCTCAAGATTATTATAATTTAAATGGAACTCTGCTCAGACTCTGAGCTTATAGTTTAAATATATTTGTTAATATTATTTTCACAAAATATGACCTCAAATCTTAGTCCATTACATGGCAGTGTGAGGATACATGCAGCTGCACATTGGACCTGAAAAAAATGAGATTGTAAATGGTCTGTAAGCGTCCTCTCAAGGAAAAGATGATTCACAACGGAACCCTTAAAAGCTTTGTCTGATCAAGTATGTATTTGATTTCAATGTTTAAAGTTGTAATTTCTAAACAAAAGTTACTTGCGCAATTTTATTGCAGGAAAACATAAATAAACAAATGCTCAGAATTTAACATTTTCAAAGCTAGAAAAACGACAATATCTTCCACATTTTAAGGGTACTGATGAAAGTCTGGCAATGCCATCATTTGATTGAGGGTCACTTGAAATTACGCCTACAGTCCATTTAATACTTTTTCCTCAAAAGGGAATTTTATATAAATTAATGCATTAATACGTTTATACAATAAACAGAAGTGAATCATTTCCAAGCAACACGGATTCAATGAATGAAAAACTAACTAATATAAAAACATAATCTTTCTATGATGTTTCCTTTAATGATATCCATTCCACTGCGAAATATCAAAACATAATCTTTCTATGATGTTTACTTTAATGAAATCCATTCCACTGCGAAATATCAAAACATAATCTTTCTATGATGTTTACTTTAATGATATCCATTCCACTGCGAAATATCAAAACATAATCTTTCTATGATGTTTACTTTAATGATATCCATTCCACTACGAAATATCAAAACATAATCTTTCTATGATGTTTCCTTTAATGATATCCATTCCACCACGAAATATAAAAACATAATCCTTCTATGATGTTTCCTTTAATGATATCTATTCCACTGCGAAATGTCAAAACATAATCTTTCTATGATGTTTCCTTTAATGATATCCATTCCACTGCGAAATACTGAACATTTGCTGTCTTGCCTGAGTTTTAGAAGTTCTGAGCTCTTTTGTTATTTCTGGACTGAACAAAACAAAGCTATCAGCCACAACTTCAGCTTTCTAAAATTTGAAACTCAAACTAGATTTAAAAACTACCCGCGTATTTCAACTAACAAACTATGGTTTTAAATTGTTGAATAGTTAAATGATTTTAAACATTTTCAAGTAAGTGGAAAGAACTTGCCAATTGATATTTTCAAATATTTTCTCGAAACTATTTATACCACCCCCTAGACTGGTTTTGGTGGGGTAATGATTAATTCTTTAAATTATTTGCCCTCCCCCCCCCCAAGTTTTACACCGCTTACATTTTTTATTGTTTTATCCCACAGTAATTCTTTCCAGAATTTGCATGCTTTCACGGAAAAGTTTATCAGCATTTTGCCAAATTACTTCATGCAAACTAAATCGAAAATCAAGAGCTTTATAGTTTAAAAAAGTTAAGAATTAAAAATGCAAAAATCTGTCAAAAATTCAAGTTTCAGATTTCATGGTTTTCATTAATTAATTCCAGAGACCTAAATCAATATTCCAGTTTCCCTGCAAAATCTTAGAAGATTATCTTGAAAAATAAAGATGAGACCCTTTTTTAACTGAAACTTTGTCTTTTATGGCGGGAAAAAAACATTTCTCATTTGGCGCATTTTCTTCAACAATATATTTTTTGTCTTAATTTTCATTGTGCAAAAAATTGTCAATAAAGAAATAAATAGAAAAAATTTTTAAAAATCCAGGAAAACAATTTGAACAGAAAAACTGAAAAAATGAAGATAGGAACTCAAAACCGATTTCAAAGGGGAAAATGGCGGGAAACAAGCATCGCATTTACATAATAAAATCAGGTAGGATATTATACCCACTATACTAATACAAGTTTTGCTTACAATTAGGATAACCAATATTCAAAAAAAAAAAAATGTGGAAAAAGTTGTTCTATGCTTTATTATTTACATTTTGAAAATACATTCCTAGAGTTAATTACTTATCTGACCTTTAAACTCCAAAAATGAAAGCGTGGCCCATTCCCCTTTTTGAATTTTTAGAGCTAACAGCCTGTTATTCGGAAAAGATTTGTATTTAAAGGCACCTAGCACATGACATCTAAAATAGAGGGGGGGGGGGGTCCAATTAAAAATAATAAAAAATCGAACACCCTGAATCCCTACCTTGTAAACAGTTGTAGTTATAGCTTCGATGTCATAAAACTGAATAAAAAGGATTGTTAGCACAGAGGCTATTTTCAGCCAAGCTATAAGCATTTTTCTGAAAGAATCCATTTTTATTCAATACATGTATAACACTTTATACTTGCACTAAAAGTGGATAGAGTATCATTTTGTCAAATTCCAGAAAATGTGGCGCTTTATTTTAAAATATAGAGCCCCGCAACCTTAATTGCCTCGTAAGCACCCAGGACTAGGGATGTAATGCAAGGAAAGTTATATTAAAAGTGTACACATCTTTTGTACTGCAGTGTACTGTCTCTGGGCGGTAATGTAACCACAAGACGGATGTCAAAGCCTGACATGGGATCAATCTTTCACATAAAAAAATCAATGAAATATTCTGGTCATTATCAAAATTATCAAAATTTAATGCTTTTAACCTCCTCGGATACTAAACGAACACTGATGCATCTATTCTTGTTTACAAATTCCGCCCAGAGAGAACTGGTTTTAATACATGTACGCAGAGTATACGCGACAGCAATTAACTTTCCTTGCATTACAACCTTGCCCAGGACTAGGGACGAATCAAATTTTGTTAAGTCCATAATATCGAGTGCAATTTCCGGAAATTTTAGCTACTGGACCAGACATAAGATATTATTAATCTGATTTATTGACTCCAAAACTGGAACACTTCAACACTTCAACACTGGAAAACTTCAAAACTTTAAAACTCTTTAAATCCTTATGACTCTATGACTAATTACAAAAACATTTAAAAGTCTTATTTTTATTATATCAGTCAAAAAATATCAAAGGATGCAGTTATGCATTTGAATCTTTAATATCGTCATTGAATGTCCTTGATTTTTTTTTGTGGTTGGGTGTCTTGGTAAGAATATTTACAGAAGATGACAAAAAACTGCATTATCAATTTTGAGGAGAATTCAAAATTGGTCGCATTAATCAATGTTTCGTTACATCCCGAATACAAGATTAGTTCATGAATATTTAAAAATATGTCTGCACTGCATAAACTGGTTTTAGGGCTTGGCCCGGATTTGACATGATACTCTATCCTTATTTCCTATAATGATTCCCTTCGGATATTATAATATATGGCTTGTAGACAATTTAATGGAGGGTAACATACAAAATTATTCAACAATTGGATTAGGTATCATTAGTAAAAATTATTATATTATAATCCCATAGTTTTAGTTTTTAACCATAATTAAATGTCATTTATATATATTTTGATAATATTTAGTAATATTTATAGTGTTTATAATGATCATTGCTACCATTAACTTTGTTTAACATGATATTTAAACTAAAAAGTACAAATATTTAGATTTGGTTATCGTAGAAAATATTTTTGATTCCGAAATGTTCATAGTTAACTTTATTACTTCTAGGGAAAATATTGTGTTTTTTTCGCGACCCTTTCGCTTTGCATTTTGTTCGCTTGTGAAAACTGTGAGAATTTTCGCTTTTTTCGCGAAATTTCGTATCAATCTCTTTCGCGAAAAAATGCAAAATTTTCGCGAAGGAAGAAAATGCGAAATTTTCGCAAAAAAAGCCAAAAAAAATTGCAAAAAATGCGAAAATTTCGCGAAAAAATAATGCAAAAATTTCGCGAATTATAATGCAAAACTTAGACGGCTTAAACAGAAACTTAAAAAGATAACTAATGAAATCGAATTCTCTTCATCAAATATTTATTAAAGTAAAGGAAGAGAAATTATTTATATGACATAATAAAACTTCAAATATTGAGCTATCAGAGCAAAGAATTCCACAAGATCTTTGGAGGAATTTATTTTTGCAGCTACAAAACTCATAGTTTTTACAAAAATTTAGCAATTCGCATTTAGCGAAATTTTGCTTCGTTTTGCTTCATTTATTTTCGCGAAAAGGTTTGCTAAATGCGACCAAAATTTGTTTGAATTTTTTCGAGTAACGTTTTGTTCGCTGGAAACCCTATAACTCCCAATATCTTTGCAACATGATGGTGTAAAACTTTAATATTTCAAACTAAGATTTTTTAGTTTGAAATGTCTATAGTCTACATATTTGGGTTGCAAAGATATGGAATTAAAAAAATTGCAGCTAATGAGGCCATTGATAAGCATCCCAAATTTATTTCCCAATGATCAATGATCCAGAAATAGCATTGCGCAATCACTAGGAGTCTGGCTAAATATCCACAAACCCCCTGATTGACCCATAGCGAATCGAGGCATTTGCCTCCGGTATAGGTAAAACTTGATCAAGAATTTCTATCCTTCCTAATCCGTATATGAAACCTGGTGCACCCTAACCTCACCGTGGTATTCGTATAAATATACATATATATAATACTAACTTTAAATATTCCGTTAATAAAATTATTACTAAGTGGGAGGCGAACCTAGAATATTAAGGGGGGTGCAGGGCATCATCGCTACCAACTGGACTGCAGATCTTAAGTAACAGAGCATAAACATTTCATATTACAGTCTAAACATGAAGGGGTTTATATTAAGTAGAATTTAGCCAACATTATCTCGGGTCGGGTTCGACCCCAACAGGCTTTATTTAATCTGAATCAATACATCAACAGAGCTGACAAAAAAAATATAAATTACGTATAAATCAAATGACCCATGTCCATATTTAATTAAAACGACCCCATCTGTTTCTGTATAATATATAGTTATTTTCTAAAAGGTTTCCCATAGATTTCTTTGAATCATAATGACGACATTTGAAGCCGGCAATTTGTTATCTTTTTTATGTTATCTGAAAATTAATATTTTCTTATAAAGGGCTTTCGTAAACAAGAACCTTTTTTATAAAATTGACTACTAATCATTTCTTGTCAATTCATGGGCAATTTTATTACAGACGTACTATAAAGAAATTATGGTGCTATCATGTCAAGTTGGCCTGTGCACTAAAGCACTGTGCTTTAAAGTTTAATACTTAATTGGTTCCAGGATTTTCTAAACAAAAATTAGGATGTATAATTCAAGAAAAATTGTTTGAAGCTAAAGATCGGAACAAAATGAAATCTAAAATTAACAAGCCTTCTCCTTAAAGAGAATTAAGTGTTAATATTTATGTTTTGAATAAATAAATTTCAAATTTTATTTAGATCAAATTTAGATCCTTAACTAACTGCGATACAATGATTTTTTTTAATCTCTATTTACCTTTTCAACCCAATGTCGTATAGACCTAAAATATTTCAAAATATGAATTATAATAGATAAACTATTCTTAGATTAAAACATCAATTCCCTCATGTTGCGAAGATCTAAGGATTAGAAAATTTAGATTTTTGGCAAAAACTCAGGTTTTTTTGTTCAAAGCGGGCTTAGAAGAACTGTACAGAACCAGTAAGGTAAACCAATGTCTGATGGTACTATTTACCGACCTATACGCATATCCTCGCGAAATAATACGAAAACTTTCTGTCGCATTTTGCAAACTTTTTCGCGAAATTTCGATTTTTTCACAAAAAAATAAATACTTTTTGTAGGTCGGATACAAAATTTGTGTAGCTCGGATGTACACTTTTTGCAGGTCGGATGTACACTTTTTGTAGAACGGATGTATACTTTTTGGGTAGAGTGGGATTCCTGTTGTGTGCAATGTCCCGTAAAATTCCAAAACAGAGAGAGGGGGATTGAATTTTGTAGAGCCAGCAAAATTATTAAATTAGTACTTATTTAAGGTTAGGTTAGGTCAAGACACTTTCTGGGGCGAGCGCTGCGGCTAGGACAGGCTAGGGGGCCGAGCGCTGCGGCCACGGGTTAGGTTAAGTTATGACACTTTCTGGGCCAAGCGCTGCGGCTATGACAGGCTAGGGGGCAGAGCGCTGCGGCCACATGTCTTACATTTAAGACCCCACCAGCTGCCAGTCTCTACGCAGGCATCCCACAGTCTCACTGATATTATTTTTCTGGATCTACAAAATTCAATCCCACTCTCTCAGTTTTGGAATTTTGCATACAACAGGAATCCCACTCTGCCTACTTTTTGTCTCATATCCCACGCAAACTAATATCTATCTCCATTTATAATATATTTTCAAAAAAAAACCTTTACTTAGATTTACTCAAGTTCAACATCTACAATAAAACTAATTAAAAGCATAGAAAAAAACATAAAATTTTGAAAAATCAGTCTCATCCCACCCACAGTGAAAATGAAGTATTAAGTCCACTATAAGAATGAGTTAAAGTTTCATTTCAAAATTGGTAACATTTCTGGCTGAGACGGGTCAGGCCTGGCTGGGTCGGTTCTACACCAAGTCAGACCGGACGGGAACACAGGTAAACACTGCAAACGTAATTTTATTTCTAGCGCTTTATGTGGCATAATGCTTTTAATTAGCAAACACCAACATTGGTATTCGTCAACTTTTCTTCACTGACGATGTGAAAAGTTGAAGAAAGTAAAAAAAAAATTATCTCATTTATTTTAGTCTCTTTAAAAACAAGTCTCTCTGCTCTCAACATTCATGGGGAAATCCCTAACTAATAGTTTGTATTATCAAACGATTTAGATTTTACAGTGGTCGTCGTATATATTAATAAAATGAAGACGACTTTCAATATCATTAGTTTACCAATACCAAGCTTTTAATTACAGCATGTATACATATCAACATTGAAACAAAGATAAACTGTCAATTAACCTTTTCTTTTTGTTAACTTGTGAACTTGTAATTTAGAAATCAAAACTTAAATAGGAAAGCTGTCTTCACTTTATTGGTAGAAAAGCCTACCACTTTGTTCGAAAATCTTTTAATAGTTCGATATTATAAAAATTATGTTAGGATATCCGCACATGCAAAGTAAAGAACCAGAAAACTCCGGAACAGGAAGACGACTTTTAGATTCAAGTTAAGACTTTAAATAGTCCAATACACATTAGAGACACCAATTGTCTAGATTCTTTCACTTCACGGAATAAGTGAATTAAGCAATGCTTTGTAACAACATGAAATACACTAAGTGTTGCTATAATGTCGTCTTCCTTATCCAAAGCTGTCGGGTTATTCGGTTTTATTTATTTGAAATCAAACGTGCTTTAGTCTATAATTCAACAATCTTTAAACTTACGGATTTGTTTATTTTATACTTTTTCATTCAAAGTGTATATGCCAACAAAAAAGTATTTTAGAAAAAAGGCTTAACTATTATGTATAATGGTTCAAATTCACGTGCACTGTACGTAAATGATTTAATCTGACCATATATAGTAAGAAAAAAAAACTTTGATGGTTATTATTATTATTAAATTATGTTTTGTACATGTAAGGTTTCTTTGGTTTGATCTGTTGTGCCTCTAGAACACTCATTCCTGTAAAGTTCATCTCATTAGACATTAGGAAATGATAAAAGGTCGTCTTCTTATTCTACTTAATGGTACTGTGAGAGAAATTTCAAGTGACCCTTCATGCAGATTCACAACGAAACCCTTTACACGTAGTAGAAATGCGTCACTTTTGTAGAAAAATCACAATTGAAATCAATCAGATTCATAATTAGAAACATTGATATTTAGTTCATAATCATAGATCAAGCTATCAAGGTTACCATTGTGAACGTCACTTTAATTTTAAAGACCAATAAAGTAATTCAATTTTTAATCTGAAAAACGTTTGTATAATTATAAAACTGTGAAATTGTGGTCGTCTTCTATCCTACATTAAATCATAAAAAATCATTACTAATTTTATATTCTGTATTTCTGATCTATTTTAAGAAATTAAGAAATATGATAATTACACTTTATTCACACTGTTTCTACCTGGGGTTATATTTCTTCTTTAAGAAGACTCTACACCTGAAAAATAATTCTCAATATTCAATAAAAAACATTGTATGAGGGGCAATATTAGAAAAAAATTAAATACTTTAAAAAATCAAAAGATGTATTTAATTAAGTCAATTGTTTTTAAAATAGTTTGGTGCTAAATTTGTTCCATAAAATGTTTATATAGATATTCCATTTTGCTGTAAAATCTAACAATTTGCAGAAAATCAATTGGAAACCATTCCAACCCTTGAATCGTGAAATTAAAAGAAAAAATAAACTTGAAAACATGTTTATTTTGCAGTACAACTAAAAAAACGACTACAGCATATAGGGTCAAGAAAAAGATATGTTTTAGTTAAGTTTTTTTTTTATTCCGTTGGGTTTTTGACGAGTTTTTCAGTTTATTTTTTTTTCTTTCAGACACTAAATGCGTCATATTGTTTTCAGATTAATTTATGTTTCTTATTTTATGGCTTGATCCTAATTTATGACAGTTTTGAAATCTTGGAATTTTTTTATTAAAATTTGCAAAAACGACCCAAAACTAGGGTTTCTAGCAAACAAAATGTTTCACAAAATTTTCTGCGAATTTTTTTTTTGACATAAAATGCGAAATTTCACCATGTCGCTTGAAACCCTATTTACAACAATACCTGAAGATTGCATAGAAGGTCGAATGAATGATGATTAAAGAGAGTGTATCCAGGAATACAATACTTGAAGATTGCATAGAAGGTCGAATGAATGATGATTAAAGAGAGTGTATCCAGGAATACAATACCTGAAGATTGCATAGAAGGTCGAATGAATGATGATTAAAGCGATTGTAACCAGGAATACAATACCAAGGGTTTTCCAGGGACTACGCCAATCAAGGATATTGTAAACATAGGGTTTCTAAACAATATATATTTAAATCAATTAACTGGAATACTCACGAAATCTCCTGTGATTTGCCTGTGATTTAAATAAGATTCACGATACCCTTAAAGGGAGTGACCGGCTATATGTAAGGTAGCTAAACTGAGTAGGTTGTATTGTGGACAAATTCTTTAGGATTTATTTGAGACATGTAAAACTATGTTGGAGCACAAAGTCTACGTTCAAAATCGTCTTTTTGGGTGGATATTTTTGGAGAATTGTTTTTTTTAATTATTAAATAACGACGACAAAAAATATAAATTCTATAGTAAACTAATTGGATGTTTTTGAACATATTTTTCACATGAAATTTATCAATAAATTAATGTAAGAATTAATTAGTTCGTTTACATCATTACATTTTATTTCTTATTTTTTATGAATTTGTTTGAAGATTTCTTAAAATTCTTCGAATGTCGTCTTTTCAATAAAAATTCCAGAAAATCTGTTTCACATCTCTGTAAATAATGAGAGATCATAGAAACTAATAATTGAATAAAATTACTTATTTTTCAACTAACATTCATTGCCGGTCACTCCCTTTAAAATATTTCCTGATCAAGAATGTCATGCTTGAAATATCTATCTTCTTCTTTTTGAAAACTGGTTGTTGTCAATTGTGGTTTCTGTACAAAGTGACTTCCGCAGATCTGCTCGCAGAAACAACGGAGTAAATTTTCAGAATAAAACAGGGTAGCACTACGTTATAAATATATCAACAATGTTGCCGATTTTCGGTTTTTAATCATGAATTTTGTAATTTCTAAAGTTATAAACATTTTTTGGAATAACACATTTGATTTCCTGCCCAACATAAACCTTCCCTTTTTTACATTTACTGGATACAGACAAACCTAGATACAAACAATTTAATATAAAACAGATTTTGTTCTTAAAATTTAAAGAAAGCTATCAAACTAAATTACAAAGAAAATGAGCGAATGATGAGAAATTGGATCAATCGTTGTTAACTCTCAATTTTATATTTTAACACAATTAATAATTTCTTACCCCGTAGTAGTTGGTTCCTCCAGTCATGAAGTATATTAAGCTGAACAGGGATGAGCATCATGTTCATGTTCGTTTTTAAACATTTAAGGTTTTTAGGCATAAAAGATCGTGTCAAAGGGAGTCACCGGCATTGTATGGTAGTTAAACTGAGATTGCAGTATTATTATATATTAAGAAAATTTTAAGGATTCATTTGAGACCTATCAGACGTATTCTTTATGAATTTGTTCGCAGATTTCTTCAAATTCTTTAAATGTCGTCTTTTCATTAACGATTCCAGGAAATCTACAGAAAATGGTTCTTAACACTGAGACATCACAGAAACCAATAAATGAACAAGATTACTTATTTTCGATGAAAAGGGTTAATTTTTATTTGCTCAACCTGTTCCTATTCCTAAACAACTAATTAGTTTATTGTAGAATTTGTTGTTACATTTGTCCTGGTCGTCATAGATATATTTTAATAAAACCGATTCTCAAAATCATCCCTCCAAAATGGACAATCTTTGAGTATTTCAAAGATTGCATTTGCGCTCTTGCTAAACAAGTATGCACCGTAAAAACGTCTGCTAGGTCTCAAATGAATCTTTAAAAATTCTAAATAATACTGCAATCTCAGTTCAACTATAATTATACATTGCCGGTTACTCCCTTTAATAAACCGTTTCGGCAAATCATTGGTCAGAGAAAAAATGATGAAAACAAGCATTTAATTCACATCTAGGATTTTAAAGGGACTGTTAGCGTAACCCTGCATGCAAAGATGGCAATACCCGATTTACAACTTTTCCTTTAGTAGCTTTGTCTAAATAAGTTTTCAACTGGAAATCCATGTTTTTTGTTTTTAAAACAGTTTATTTTGATTTGTGATTTCTCTGAAATAGTGACTTGCCAATTAATTGCAAGGGTTACTTAAAACAAACGATGCTTATTCCTAAAGAAGCAGTAGATAATACAGAATAGAACAGGTTGCAGGGAGTGAAGGAGTATCCAGGGTCTATATAACATACAGAGGTCTAATTTTTTTTTACTAGCGCGATAAGTCGCCCCCCCCCACACCCATGACAGATTGTATTTTTTTTAACTTTCAATGTTTTTGGGCTTTTAAAAGGTTTCACACACATCTTAGAAATTTTACAATTTTCAAAACTGCTTATTTTAAATACTTGATTTCCTTCCATTCAAAAGTATTAGACTCAGGTTGCACGGATTTTATATTTCTAGCAGTGAAATATTAAAATTTTATTTGATTCATTTAGAAATAAATGTATGCATATTTTTTGTTTATTTATTTATCTATGATTTTTAAGCTAGCTCTATAAAATAAATGTTGTCAAAGTTAGCAAAAAATTGAATTAGGAATTTTGCAAGGATTTGCAAAACTCTAATGCAATTATTCGTTCCATTAAACATGCATCTATTTACGTCATTAAATTGTGCCTCTACATACGTACTAAAGATGAGACTGAAACTTTGTCTTCAGTGCAGGTCTATAATTGACTTTTTAAATAATTTGTAAAAAAGTGTATATATAGTTACAGGAAATCATAAAATAAGGAAAAAGTCAGTATAAATTCTGTGCAGTCGTCTAGGAAGTCTCATCCTTTGTGGCTAACATTGTATGGACTGAGCTATAATTTTGCTCAATTGCTTGAAATTTTCATAAACGTTCTGTGGTCTTCTGGGTCACTTGAAGTTACGTTTCCAGAGCTGGGAACTTTTGATTGGTGTATATCGGGATTAATGCTTGATCCACTCTTTTATTTAATCTCGAGATTAAATAATGCTTGCTCTCCTCTTATTTTTAATCTCCAGATTAATTAACGATCGGGATTAAGGATATCCCATTCAAAAGCTTTTAGCTCTGTAAACTTAACTAACCCAGACTCTCCATTTTGCATTTATGAATTATGTACGATGTGACAATGAAAGAAATGGTTAGAATTAAACCCGTTAAAGATAGAAAAATTACGCTTTCTTTCTCCTTAGCTAACTGAGATAAAGACTTAAAGGAGACACGGTGTAATTCGGGGGATTTTTACTTTAGATATCCAGAAAATAAGAAATAAGAAGACGACTTTTAGAATCAAATTATTACTGCACAGCACTTGTACGGTGTGAACAGAACCATTTCATTAAATTTTTGATTGATTGATTTAATAACATGAACTACACTTAAATATTGGTATAATATCGTCTTCCTATGGGATTGTTTTCTGTTCATCACTGTATAGTTTTATTTTAAATATTAATTACTGTACCTGTCAGATACGCAAATATCGATAAATGAGACAATTGCTGTCAAAAGATGCCCAGAGAAGTTTTCAAAATCTAATCGTTGTCTTTCTGCACTGAATTGATTTTCATTAAAATCAAGATCTGGAACTGTATCTGGTTAAAGGGACTGTATCTGGTTAAAGGGACTGTATCTGGTTAAAGGGGCTGTATCTGGTTAAAGGAACTGTATCTGGTTAAAGGGACTGTATCTGGTTTAAGGGACAGTATCTGATTAAAGGGACTGTATCTGGTTAAAGGAACTGTATCTAGTTAAAGGGACTGTATCTGGCTAAAGGGACTGTATCTGGTTAAAGGGACTGTATCTGGTTAAAGGAACTGTATCTGGTTAAAGGGACTGTATCTGGTTAAAGGGACTGTATCTGGTTAAAGGGACTGTATCTGGTTAAAGGAACTGTATCTGGTTAAAGGGACTGTACCTGGCTAAAGGAACTGTATCTCGTTAAAAGAACTGTATCTGGTTATAGGGACTGTATCTGATTAAAGGGATTGTATCTGATTAAAAGGACTGTATCTGGTTAAGGGACTGTATCTGGTTAAAGGGACTGTATCTGGTTAAAGGGACTTTATCTGGTTAAAGGAACTGTATCTGGTTAAAGGGACTGTATCTGGTTACAGGGACTGTATCTGGTTAAAGGGACTGTATCTGGTTAAAGGAACTGTATCTGGTTAAAAGGACTGTATCTGGTTAAAGGAACTGTATCTGGTTAAAAGGATTGTATCTGATGAAAGGAACTGTATCTGGTTAAACGTACTGTATCTGGTTAAAGGGACTGTATCTGGTTAAAGAAACTGTATATGGTTAAAGGGACTGTATCTGGTTAAAGGAACTGTATTTGGCTAGAGGAACTGTATCTGGTTAAAGGGACTGTATCTGGTTAAAGGGACTGTATCTGGTTAAAGGAACTGTATCTGGTTAAAGGAACTGTATCTGGTCAAAAGGACTGTATCTGGTTAAAGGGAATGTATCTCGTTCAAGGAACTGTATCTGGTTCAAGGAACTGTTCTTACTTACTTATACAGTAGGGTTCAATACACTATATTTTATACATAATTGTACAATAGGGTCCAGTGCACTGTACTTTATACTCACTTGTACAGTAGGGTTCATTGCACTGTAATATATACTTACTTGTACAGTAGGGTTCAGTACACTGTACTATATACTTACTTGTACAGTAGGGTTCAGTACACTGTACTTTATACTTACTTGTACAGTAGGGTTCAGTACACTGTAATATATACTTACTTGTACAGTAGGGTCCAGTACACTGTACTTTATACTTAATTGTACAATAGGGTGCAGTACACTGTACTTTATACTTACTTGTACAGTAGGGTTCAGTGCACTGTAATATATACTTACTTGTACAGTAGGGTCCAGTACACTGTACTATATACTTACTTTTACAGTAGGGTTCAGTACACTGTACTTTATACTTACTTGTACAGTAGGGTCCAGTAAATTGTACTTTATACTTACTTGTACAGTAGGGTCCAGTAAACTGTACTTTATACTTACTTATACAGTAGGGTTCAGTACACTGTACTACAGTGAAACCCTTAATAACGAATACATCAAAAGAATTCATAAAATGTCGTATTCTTCACTTTCTGATAATGGAATGTTGCAGATTTTCGCCATTACTAAAATTTACATAATATAGTATAAAACTCATTGAAAAATTGTCAAGACGACATTTGATTCTTCCGATGTATTCGTTATTAAGGGATTCACTGTATATACTTACTTATACAGTAGGGTTCAGTACACTGTACTTTATACGCACGTGTTCAGTAGGGTTCAGTACACTGTACTAAATACTTACTTGTACAGTAGGGTTCAGTACACTTTACTTTATACTTACTTGTACAGTAGGGTACAGTACACTGTACTTTATACTTACTTGTACAGTAGGGTTCATTACACTGTAATTTATATTTATTTGTACAGTAGGGTCCAGTACACTGTACTTTATACTTACTTGTACAGTAGGGTTCAGTACACTGTACTTTATACTTACTTGTACAGTAGGGTTCAGTACACTGTAATATAAACTTACTTATACAGTAGGGTCCAGTACACTGTACTTTATACTTACTTGTACAGTAGGGTTCATTGCACTGTAATTTATATTTATTTGTACAGTAGAGTCCAGTACACTGTACTTTATACTTACTTGTACAGTAGGGTTCAGTACACTGTAATATATACTTACTTATACAGTAGGGTCCAGTACACTGTACTTTATACTTACTTGTACAGTAGGGTTCATTACACTGTAATTTATATTTATTTGTACAGTAGGGTCCAGTACACTGTACTTTATACTTACTTGTACAGTAGGGTCCAATACACTTTACTTTTTACTTACTTCTACAGTAGGATCCAGTACACTGTACTATATACTTACTTGTACAGTAGGGTCCAGTATACTGTACATATGAGCACAGAAATAGAAGAAGTACAATTGTTAAGAAACCAGCTGATCTGAAAGAAATAATTTTAGAAAAAAAAAATTTAATTTTGTTAAATTTTTTATTTACCTTAATATAGAAAGGTAGCGTGTATTCCCCCTCATCAATGCACTCTAAATAATACAGTGTGTTTCACAAAACATGACAGTAGCAAGACAACTTGTAGGTCGTCTTTGATCTTTTAAATGGAAACCGAAAATATAATTCTCTTAGAAGACCAAAATTTGAAAAATGTCACTAATATTGACATTAATTTTGATCATCGTTTTCAGAATCAAATAAGTAAAAGTAGGTTTACGAATCATAATGCCGCAAATTAATTCAAAGATCAACGACTATTTTAATTCAAGTTGTCTCTTAACTGTCATGTTTCGTGAAACACCCTATATCTATTTAGTACAATTTTGAGATTCGGTTAAAAAAAAGTTTTGCCAGATAATAAAGAGAAAAAGAATTGTTGAAAATGTTGGAAAATTTTTTTTTAATAATTTAAATAATATTTGATTTTAAAAAAAATTTTTTGTGAATGTTAATTAAAGGTGTTGCTTCAAATTGTAATTTAATTCTCTATTAACATTTTGTTTGTTAAGTTGGCCGTATTTAATCAGTTAAAGTAATCATGAATTTGATGGAAAAGTTTTGAAACTTCATAAATATTAAATGTTTAAAATTTCTCTTAAAAACTTTGAATAGATATGCAAAATATGGACTTCATGGAAATGAATTACTATCATTGAGTATTTATCAGTTTTTACAATTTTAAATCTTAATTATAGATTTAATTTTATGAATAAAATTAAGTTTCATTATTTATATTAATTATAAGAATAACCCTGTAAAGCAAGTTGTTTTAACAAATAACTAATTTCTTGCCTAATATTAAAATTTATAATTTCGTTCTTTTTCAACTTTTAATATTTTAAATAATTAGACTATGAATAGCAAGAAGTAGTTGAACCATGTACTACCGGGTCAATCTCTTCTCTTGAATGCCAGGTCAAGCTTAAGGAAAGTGGTTCAATTTAATGAATGGAGTTCAACTACTTCTCATATTCATGAAATCTGGTCCAGGATGAAAGGATGAAAGGATGAAAGGGTGAAAGGATGAAAAGGAAAATAGAAATATTAGTTCCTCTAAATTAATAGATATCTCAAGCTTCTTGATTACTATTAAAAGTACAGTTGTGAATCGGACATGCATATAAATCTAAATACCGTCAGTAGTTCCCTTTTTACCTTTATAAATTCCTTTCTTCTCCTGATAAAACCGTCCAGTAACTAAACCAGCTTCTACAGAGTAAGCCAGGCAAGCCAACCATCTAGATTTTTATCAAAAAAAACTACAAAACTCATGTTTTTATCTTTTTTCAAACTTTGAATTTTGATCTAACAGAATTTACAGGTTAAAAAATCGAAATGCAAAAAATGCATTTTATTTTCTTTCTCCAATTTTCGATTTGTGTGTTTTGAACTTTAAAATAACAACAAAATTTTTGTGAAATTAAAACCTTGTATCATATACAAATTTACAAAGCAAATTTTTGCCAAAAACTCTAATTTTGTAATTCCTATATATTTGATACCTGATGGCGTGAACCTTTGCCATTTCAAACTTAGACTTTTTTATCCAGCAGAAGTAAAAGTTTAAATATCAAAGGTTTATGACATCGGGTTGCATAGATATAGGGATTCAAATTGTGGCAAAATCTCATTTTCTTATAAAATTGTTAAAATGATTTTATCTAAATTTGTTCTCAAAAAAACACAATGGATGACAGTGCCTTGATTTTCAAATTTTAGATTTTTGGACATAAAAATATTTACAAACAAATTGTAACTGCAAACCTGCCATTATTTGTGAGATAAATGAAATATTTATATACGTTCTCTGGTTCAGATTTATCCAAGAAGTAAATAGTACTCGCTACAACTGACTGAACCAAGTACATTGAAAAATTCAAGTTTTACTTTTTAGATTCATTAAAAGTGAGATCTGTTTAGAGTTTAGACACTTACTTGAAATATTTTTAAACCGGTCAATTGCAAATCACAGTGGACCAAAGTCAATTTTATTTTAAACCGGACCATCTCCTTGTACCGACCTAGGAGACATACAGGAAGTATCGGACCAGCTCCTTGTGCCAGCCTAGGAGACGCACAGCAAGTACCGGACGAAATCCTTGTACCGGCCTAGGAGACGCACAGCAAGTACCAGCCCAGCTCCTTGTACCAGCCTAGGAGACGCAAAGCAAGTACCGGACCAACTCCTTGTACCGGCCTAGGAGACGCACAGCACATACCGGACCATCTCCTTGTACCAGCCTAGGAAGGAGACGCACAGCAAGTACCGGACCAACTCCTTGTACTGGCCTAGGAGATGCACAGCAAGTACTGAACCAACTCCTTGTACTTGCCTAGGAGACGCACAGCAAGTACCAGACCAACTCCTTGTACTGGCCTAGGAGACGCACAGCAAGTACCAGACCAACTCCTTGTACTGGCCTAGAAGACGCACAACAAGTACCCGACCAACTTATTGTACTGGCCTAGGAGACGGACATCAAGTTCCAGACCAACTCCTTGTACTGGCCTAGGAGACGCACAGCAAGTATCGGACCAACTCCTTGTACCAGCCTAGGAGACACACAGCAAGTACCGGACCAGCTCCTTGTACCGACCTAGGAGACGCACAGCAAGTACCAGACCAACTCCTTGTACTGACCTAGGAGACGCACAGCAAGTACGGGACCAACTCCTTGTACTGGCCTAGGAGACGCACAGCATACACCAGACCGATCCTATCCTGTGCCAGCTCAGTTGAAACTTTATTAGCGTGGTCCGACTTTTACAGTTCCCGGACTATCTTTAGCCTATTTGACACAACCCACCAATGTGAAAGAACTCTAAATTTCCAACAAAAAAAATTACCCAACATTTATTTAATGCTTTAACATGAAAAGTTAATAAAAATGAAGAATGTTATGTTTTATCTAGAAAACTGATGATTTCAATAAGTATCCTTTACTGTCTTTAAAGCATAAATGCGCAAGTAACTTTTACAAAGAAATCACAATTGTAATTTATCAAAGTTTAGATAGACCAATTAGGATATCTCATTAATCTTTGATTAGAAAGGTAAAAAAGAGTACCATTGTGATTTGGACATGCCAATCATTCAATTACTCGAGTTAAAATTATGTTTTCAGTTTCTTCAAATTAATTTAATTTCAATGTTTCCTGGATGATAGAAACTATGAAGAATACTGACAAAAACCATCTGTATAGTATGTACAGGATCCCAACCCTTTCTCCAGATAGCCACTGTACAGTACATATATTAAACAAGTATACAATATATGTACACCATGTACAAGATCCCAAACTTTTCTCCAGATAGCCACTGTACAGTACATACATTAAACAAGTACACAATATATGTACACCATGCACAAGATCCCAACCCTCTCTCCAGATAACCACTGTACAGTACATATATTAGATATGTACACAATATATGTACACAAGATCCCAACCCATTCTCCAGATATCCACTGTAAAGTACATATATCTATGTACACCATGTACAAGATCCCAACCCTTTCTACGGATATCCACTGTACAGCACATACATTAAACATGTACAAAATATGTGCACACCATGTACAAGATCCCAACCCTTTCTCCAGATATCCAATGTACAGTACATATATTAAACATGTGCACAATTGTGTACACCATATACAAGATCCCAACCCTTTCTCTAGATATCTACTGAATAGTACATACATTAAACATGTAAAAAATATGTGCACACCATGTATAAGATACCAACCCTTTCTCCAAATATCCACTGTACAGTATACATACATTAAACATGTACAGTGTACACAATATGTGTACACCATGTTCATGATCCCAACCCTTTCTCCAGATATCCACTGTACAGATACATATATTAAACATGTGCACAATATGTGTACACCATGTACAAGATCCCAACCCTTTCTCCAGACAGCCACTGTACAGTACATATATTAAACAAGTACACAATATATGTACACCATGTACAAGATCCCAACCCTTTCTCCAAATAGCCACTGTACAGTACATATATTAAACAAGTACACAATATATGTACACCATGTACAGCATCCCAACCCTTTCTACGGATATCTACTGTACAGTAAATATATTAAACCTGTGACCAATATATGTACACCATGTACAAGATCCCAACCCTTTCTCCAAATAGCCACTGTACATTATACATACATTTAACATGTACAGTGCACACAATATATATACACACCATGTACAAGATCCCAACCCTCAGTATAGATAGCCACTGTACAGTACATATATTAGATATGTACAAATAATGTTAAACAGAAAAGTATAACTTGCACCTTATAAGGCAAATAAAGAAATGAAAGAGGTTGTATAGTAGTGTATATCAGAAATGCGGAAAGCCAAACTCAAAAACCAGTTTATCATTGTCTCGTTTTTTAAATGTTAGTATGTTTTAAGAAAAAGCGTGTCCATACCTATATCCCTGCATAACTTGCCCATACCTACATCCCTATATAATGTGCCCATACCTACATCCCTATATAATGTGCCCATGCCTACATCCCTATATAATGTGCCCATACCTACATCCCTATATAATGTGCCCATACCTACATCCCAACATAACGTGTCCATACCTACATCCCTGCATAATGTACCCATATACCTACCTACATACCTGTATAATGTGCCAATACCTACATCCCTATATAACGTGCTCATACCAACATCCCCACATAACTTGCCCATACCAACATTCCTACATAACGTGCCCATACCTACATACCTGCATAACTTGCCCATACCTACATCCCTACAGAACGTGCCCATATCTGCAACCCTATATAACGTGCCCTTACATACTTCCCTAAATAACGTGCCATAACAACATCCCTGCAAAAAGTGCCCATACCTACATCCCTGTATAACGTGCCCGTACATAAATCCGTACATAATGTGCCCATACCTACATCTCTACGTAACGTGTCCATACCAACATCCTCGTAATGTGCCCATACCTGCAAACTTGAATAACATGCCCATACCTTCATCCCTGCATAATGTGCCCACACTTACATCCCTGCATAACGTGCCTATACCTTCATCCCTGCATAACGTGCCTATACCTACATCCCTATTTAACGTGTCCATATCTACAACATTGTATAACGTGCCCATACCTACATCCCTGCATTTCTTACATAGGTTGACATATTTCAGAAACTGCATAATCTTGATATTTTTGCACAGTATTTTGCATTTGCAACATAATTTCCTTGCCAAAAAATCATAAAACTACAGTGAGACTTAAAGGGACTATTATTGTAATTCCAATTGACACTACATTTAAGAAGCGGGGCATACAGAATTGAGAACGGTACCCTTTAAACCTTTATCTGATCTATTTGTGATATGATATGATATACATACACTTGTAATTAACACTTGTAATTACACTTGTAATTTAAAAAAACTATTTTTGGTCATTTGCTTGAAAGAATACATTAAAATAATCATAATAAAATACATTAGAAATAAAAAAATATCTACTATTCTCAGACTCCAAATTTTGAGTTCCTATGTCTGTGCACCCTGATGAAGACCATTTACATTAAAACTAAGAATTCAGTCAAAGTTTGAAGTATCAAACTTATGCCATCAGATACAGAGATTAGAGATTTAGAATTGGACAAATTTCTTTCTAAGTTTTTGGCAAATTAAAAGTTGAAAAATGAGATCTATACTCACAGAATTTGTAAATTGTTTTGAATTAAGATTAATTTCTTCAGAATCCCTCCAGCCCATTACCATCTTGTAGAAAGTCTGATGTTTTATTTGATAAAATAAAAATAAAAATAATAAACTTTTGCAAATTTAAAGGAGATTAACAATTTCAATTAATATATAAAAAAAAAAATTTTAATATGAGATCGCTAAAAATTTAATTTTTAAAATGTTATCGGAAAATTCTCAAACTTTTAGTTGATCAGAGATTTACTTCTGACAAAAAGATTGGTGGCAATGCATGAAACATAATGATATTTCTTTGAAAAATAAAAATTTGAAGATAAATATATTGAATATAAAATGTTATAATAAAATATAAAAAATTGGATCAAAAACAAAAATTATGCAAACCAAAAATAAAAATAAAAATATTGAAAAACTTTTGTTTCGGCTGAATTATTGTCCGAATTTATCATGTTATTCTGATTTGGAGTTGTGTAGAGGACTGTAATTGCGATACTGAGAGAGACCATGCAGCTTCTGAGGACGACAGACAGACAGATAATTGGTGACAGACAAACAATCACAGAAAAAGAGTGAAAATGCCAGGTTTAGTTGTTTATTGCTTGGAAACTGCAAGGTCACTTGTTTGCAATTACCAAACCTAAACATATCATATAAAAACTAAATCCTTTAACAAGTTAAAAGCTATGAAATATCATTAATTAATCAGCGAGGTGAATTTTTCAAACAATATTTTTAGGAGAGTACAAAAACAATGATTAATTTATATTTAACCTGAATCGTCTTCTGATATTATTGCTTGGTTCTAAAATGTTCTTCAGTACAATTTAACAAAAATACAAAATTTGATTTTTAACTTTCAACCTCATTGGAGTTTGTGCGTTTTATTAATTTCAAAATGCAAGCACCTATATACACATAATAGCTGGATGGATTGCCCAGAGTTTCTATTATTATACAGTTAAACCCTAAATAAGCCATACATCGAAAGAATTCATCAAAAGTCGTATTCTTCACTTTCTGATAAGGGAATGTTGCAAATGTTTAGTTTTTTAATTAAATGATTATATGGAGCTCTTTAAAACTGTTCCCGCATATTCATTACCTTTTTTTTATTTTCGCAAAAACTAAGATTGACGTAAAATAGTATAAAACCCATAAAAAAATTGTCAAGACGTCATTTGATAAATGCTTCTGATGTATGGCTCATTTAGGGTTTCACATGCTTGGTATCGGAGTACGATTTTAGTTAAAGTGGCTGGCGTTACCATGTGGAATTTTAAAAAATCGTATTTTAAAGTAAAGAAAATTGGTTTAAAAAAAAATTCAGACAATTTGGCCTGCAGCTAATTAAGTATTCATCATGACAATGTGTCTCTTTATTTCAAGCATTAATCTGGTAAATCGCTATACATAATATTTACATCTACACAATTCATAGTTTACTGATCACAGCCTTTTTCTGATATATATTTATATGTATCTTGTATTTGTATATCTTTGGTTAGGGTAGTAAAAAAGTATTTAAAGAAAATTGCACATTTTTTGGATAATATTGATTTTTTTATAAAATATTTTGAATATCAAGTAAAGGGTGTCCCAGGAAACATGACAAAAAAGCAGGATTACGGAATTATTATTAGTATTTGTATAAGAAGACAGGGGTAAGGCTAAGATACTCAATTATCTTTTTAGGCTGTACACACACCAAATAATTCGTTCTCTTCATGAATCTGTTACCTAAGGTACCTGGGAGAACCCTGAAATTTTATATTTTTTGTATAATTGAATTAGCCTTTACAGTCGTCTTTTTTATTTTTATTAAATTTTCTGCATTTGTTTGTTTATTCTAATTTTAGAAGCAGAACTTTAAAGATAAAATGATGAAATACCCCTGACTTCATGGCATTTCCAAGATATTGACTGCACAAAAAAGGCAGACCACAATTTGGAAATGCCAGGACTAGATTTGTGGTTTCAATAATCATACTTGTCAAACTAGGTAGACGACTGAATATCACAAATAAAATCAAAGGGCAAAGACGACTTTCAGACCGTCTTGCTACTGACATGTTCCGTGGGACGCCATATATGTTTAAAGATACCAAATATCAAAATATTCTGATATTGATATGTTTTTACTATTTTTGTTGATATAAATCTTAAACATTTTTAAATTATTGAGATTTTTCTAAACAATTGGAAAAAGTCAGATTTTAAAATAAAGAATTTTGAAAATTTACTTAAAGTGGAACTCAAGACAAAAATATTGGGTTACTACATGACATTTTTAAACACTGATATTGTGGCTCAATTCCTCAGCTGGGCACACACAAATACTCTCAATTTAGTAGGAATATCTTTAGATTCACAACTACTTATGAAAAATGTTTTAAAAGTTTTTGCCGCTAACCCGGATTTTCTAATCCTAATATCTTTGCAATTCAATGTCGGTGTCCTTCACGCGGATTTAACGGTTCTGTCAATATTCCAGAAAGCTGTCACTTTCGATCACAATTTAACCCATTAAACATAATTTGCTAGCCTTTTTTATTAAATACTTTTTTGTTGGCTTATGCATTTTGAATGAAAATGTATAAAAGAAACAAATCCGTAAAGTAAATGATTATTGAATTAAAGGCCAAAACACGTTTGATTTCAAGAAGAAGAAACCGAATGCTGCTGACTCTGGTTAGTCCGGTGTACCTTTGATATTTCAAACTATATGAATTCTTTGAGATCACATAATGAAAGTTTGAAATTTTGAAGGTTTACACCATCAGGTTGCAAAGATATAGGGATTAGAAAATCAGATTTGTGGCAGTTCCTTTTCCATTTTGTATCTATGAGTCTTTTATTTTATTGACTACAGCAAAAACTTAGAAACTGATGATAAAGATCGTCTTTGTTTTCTAATTATTTAGAAAAGTTGCAAAACTATTCTTTATCAATCATTCTTATAATACTTTGCCACAAACAAAGAAACTGTGTTTTTGCCACAAACTCAAATTTGCCAATCCCTATATCTTTGCAACCTGAGGAGTGAGGATGCATATTGTAAATCTTTAATATTTCTAACTTGGGCTATTTGATTCAACGAAACTCATAATCTGCAGCGACATCGGTTGCAAAACAAAGGGATTTGAAAATCACTGTGTAATGCAAACACTTCCTTAGTTTGAAATATTTTTTTTTGCAAAAAATATCATATAAATTGTCCAAATGATACCATTTAATTTTAAATTTAAATTCCCATTTGAATTATCATCTTGTAAGGTTAACCCTTTAGATGAAAAATAGTTGAAAATAATTTGTATGAAATGGGTTAAAAATTAGTTCTGAGCTAAAGTGGTAAACCTATTGACAAGTAGATAATTAGAAAATACATATAAAAGACTAGATAGGACTAGAGACTTTTCAAGATAACACCCAGACGATGCTGAATGACTACTACAGCCTAAGCAAGCATGACTAGTACAGAGTTCACAGGTTGAATAGTCCCTGGGTGGTAGGACTAGGATAGACGTGTTGAAGTGCTCCGGGGATAGAGTAGAGTAGAGGTGGAGCTGGAGGGTTCGGAGAAGGTTTGAAACAAGATAATCTTGCTCCAGTTCTATCTGTACACAGCTAGGCTCCGGGGACAACTAAAATAAGTTTAAATATTTCAATATTTTATTTTCAGAATTTTCAAAACAGTCTAATTTGTCCCAGGAAAAAAATGTATCTAATTCAGGATTTTTAATAAGTTCGAAAATTGACCGATTCGCTAAAATAAACAACTTTATTTGATGCTTACGGCGAGCAATAAGCGCTTTTGATCGCAACTAATCTTACTTCTATCTGTTGCGCCTTTAAGGAGAAAATGGTTAAAAACGACTCACACCGAAGAACGTCGCGTCCATACAAATTCGGAAAAATGCAACATTCAACTAGATTCGTAAACAAATCAATTTAATTCCAAGCAAATCATTCAGACATTACAAACAGTAGTCATCGATTATTTTTTGACGCATTCGTATATACAGGGTGTCCCACATCATATTAGACCGAGAACGGGTCTAAATTACGATTTTCGGGACTAATTAGAAAATTTCATTAGAATGAATCATTTGGAAAAATAACATGGCTTATATAAGAATTTTCTCGCGGAAAATGATAAGTTTTTCGAGTATTAAGGGTTTATTTTGTCGTTAAAGATTGGAGATAATCTAATATGATATGGGACGCTCTGCAGTTAATATCTCATAATATTTTTAATTTTGTTTTTTTTTAAATAATATTTCACTGGCGCGATCAAATCGTCCACTTAGTATTGCTTTACTGTCGTCTTTCTATTTCACAGTTTTACCTTTTTTACATTTTCTTAGAATTTTCAAGACCTCTATTAACAACATTTATAATTTATGAATTTTCGTCATTGGTCATTATTATTCAAAATCAATAAATATCGCAGAAAATCTGAATATTTAACTGATAAAAAACTAACATTTTTGATGTTTTCTTTCTACTCTAGAATATGTTTTCTGAGAGCAGACATTTTCAGAGACTCTATAGCTTACATATAAAGCTCACAACCTATTAAACAACCATAGAGTTGGAGGTCGAAATTGGACCGATTCACCCAGCTAAACAACTTTACTTGATTGTGTGCATTGTTAAAACTGAATATTGAAACCAGAAAACTATGAAATAGGACCTATTCACCCAGCTAAACAACTTTACTTGATTTTGTGCATTGTTTCATATCTTTCAATCTAAATCACTTACACATAAGATTGTTTATATACTGACTTCTTAGTCCAAAGTTTTTTGGGTACCACTGCATATTTGAACAACTTACATAATCGAATGTGAGTAAGATGGAAGCCTGGCGGATGTTATAACTTGATACGGCGGCGTCATCCTCCACGGCGGAGGCTAGGGCGGATGGAGAGATAGTATATCCGGTAGGGAGCTGGACCTTGAGAATAGAAAATAAAGGGACTGTACGCCTGACTTCAAGTGACTCTCCATGCAAAGATGACAATTTCCGACTCACGTCAATATCCTCGAAACTTTTATCTGATTCATAATGTGGGAGATATTGTCGATTTTCTAGGTTTAAAGTCTTTAACTATGATGACTTCTTCATGCTTTCCTGCAGTAGAAATGCGCAAGTCACGTTAGTATACATATAGAAAACACAATTGAAAATCTAATAAGTTGCCATCTTTGCATGGAAGGTCACTTAAATCCCTTTACATAAAGTACATATATAGAATTAAGTGCGGAATCAAAAGTACATCGTCAAGTCTAAATTCCAGATTTTAGTGTTGTATTTTCTATTTAAATCAAATTTTATCAAACATACGCTTACGCATTACAAATTCGAAAATTTCGGATTGTGTAGAAAATTAATAAAAGTATGAATACTTTTGAAAAATTGTTTGAGATTAATATTAAGTGACTATACGCTTTGAAATAATCCAATATATGGGAATGCTCATTTTCACTTCTCACTATAGCTATCTATCAACGTTGGCTCAGTAATACAAAATACAACAGCAAATGGGGAAGAGGTGAAGGATTTTTTACATTTAGGATGTTTAGGCGTTCAGAGTCTTCAGAGTCGATTCCAAGAAAATCTGAGAACTTTAACAGCCGTATTCGATAAACGTAATACCGGAGATGATCATTCCAAAATTTTTTGTGGGACCTCAATTGATCCCAATGAAGGTTTATGGATGGTTAGATGGAGGGGGGGGGGACTGTCTAGTTCTATAACCCTCTATTACCTGGAGAACAGTAGGACCAGAATATATCGTCTCATATGGGCACAGCCATCTTTAAATATAATATAAACAATAACAGCCGACATCGTACAGTGTGTTCCACAAAGGACGAGATTTTAAAGACGACTGTAGGAAGTTTTATCAGTCTTTTTTTCCTAGATGGTTCCTTGTAGCTTTACAACTTTAGATTTCTTATTTATATTATTATGAAGACCTATTATAAAGACCCCAGATTCAATTTAATCTTAAAACTGAAGTGTTTCAGGTTGTCTTTGTGGGTCACCCTGTACCCACAAAACCTGTAAGACCATTAATAATATCAAATATAAATAAAATGTTTTGCATTGAACCAACTGTAATTAGAATTAATTTAAAAGAATACCTTTATAATAAATATTTTTGCTCATATATATTTGTATATTTGTTCGTTATAGCTGGCCAAAAAGCTGGACTAAATTTACCGATATTTTATTTAGGGCACCCTGGGGGTGACATATTAACATTTAGTTTCCGCAGTAATTTTAAAACTTGGGCAATGCGGGTACTCCAACTAGTTTTTGCAGAAAACTTTTGTTTTATGCAAAAATTTAAAAAAATTACATTGAATTATAAATTGCAAACAAACTCTGATTTTTGAATCACTATATCTTTGCAACACAATAGGGTAAACTTTAGATCTTTCAAAAAAATAAGTAATGTTAGATCAAATAATCTAACTTTAAAAATCTTTTAGAAACTTTAAAACATCTGTGATTTGTCTCCGAAAACAAAATTAAAATACATTTTATTAAAATTATGATCACAGTCTTTTATCTATAATCTTAAAACTTTAAATAGCTATTTGTCTATTTTTGGAAATAAATACAAGTATTTTTTGCTTTTTTAAAAAATCACCTTTGGCATGAGTTGAGAATGAATGAGGAATTCTTCATTTGAACAGAAGCTTCAAGATTGTACGCACTAACAGGAGATGTTTCTCCTTGCAGGGAAACTTCAGTATCCAAGTTTATAGATTCAGGATAAATCTTGGGTTTAGTTTCAGATCCCAGGTTCTTAAAAGCTCCAGGGTTGGCAAAGGCCCTGAGTGCAGTTTCTCCGAATTTAGTAACTCCGGGTTTAATTTCTTCTGGTTCAGTTTCTCCGGGTTTAGTTTTTCCTGGTTCAGTTTCTCCTGGTTTAGTTTCTCCTGGTTCAGTTTCTCTAGGTTCAGTTTCTCCTGGTTGTGCGTCCAGGTATAGGTTGGGTCGGAGAAGATAAGAGTTTCCCACCTGGAGAACAGCTCTTCCCTTACCTTTCATTTCAACCTAGAGAAGAAGAATTTATTTTGCAGAATTTTATTTTCTTTAAAGGGACTGTTAGCATAATTTCATCTGATCCTCTCTACACACATGGCAATGCCCGATTGACTACGGTACCTTAAGAAAACTTTAACTGATTAGTTAACTCTATTTTTTTATGTTTTAAGCGTTTTTTATTACTTTATTTCTAAAATGTATAAGTCACTTTTGAAAAGAAACCACAGCCAAAAAGTAATCAGCTTTCAAAATTAAAAACTGTGATTCATGCTTGATCAGACTGGGCTTTTAGCCCTATTAAGCCTTACGTCTGGTTTACTCATTGGTTGCCTGGGGGGGGGGGGGTTCTTATTTTCTTATTGTGATACAAATCTGGAAATTTGATTTGTTTTTGGAAAGCCCTTGGACTCTACCTCAATAATCTGCAAAGAAAATGTCAAACTTGCAAGAATCCAAATATTTTTTGCAAAATCTAGTTAAAAAGCAAAAATTGTGCCAACAAATTGCGCAAATGGCAACAAATTATACATTTTTGAAAAGGCCTTGACCCAACTAATGCAAATATGCATAAAGTTGTGCAATTTACTTTCTTTGTTCTAGGCTTTCCAAATAGCTATAAAATGTTAAAATCCAATGGCTGGAATTAGATCTAAATATAGATTTAGTCTGGTAGGTAAAAAAAGGCATAAAGGCAGTATGCCTTAGGACTCAGGCAGTAGGTATAAAAGCCAAGCTTTTAGTCTTTAGTGAGGGGAATGGGTTAGTTAGAGAAGACAGAAAATTTGAGCTTCCTATCTCAAATACTTTTTGAGTTATTGCTAGGGGGGGGGGGGGTCACAGGGGGTCAAACTAACCTCCCCCCCACGGCCAAATAGGGTTAAAGGTGCAGTTGTGAATCGGCCATTTTCATCTTTGCATGGAGGGTTAATTAGAATTACATGATCAGTTTAGGACTAGACGAAGCACTTATTTCTAGATTTTGTTTTAAAAAAGTAATTGGCAAAAGTTTATCAATTTTTGCGTAAAAGCTTGCAATCTTTAAATCACTGTGCAAAACTCTCCATTTTCTTTATTTTTCCTTGACTGTAACCCTTATTATATTCTCCTATATACTTTTACTTGTTACATTAAACCTTCATTTTAAATCCTCCCATGAGACCTTGTTAAAAGTTTTCAATTCTTTTGCTAGAATCAACATTGCTGGAACCTAAGGGACCGTGAGCGAAATTTCTAGTGACCATCCCATTTACTATGAAACCTTAATCTGATCAAAAATGTGGAAGATAACGTCGTTTTCTGACTCAATTTATTTCTTTGTGTATCTCCCTTTCTTCTCATGAGCGATAAAGAAATGCACAAATCAATTTTGCAAAGAAACAGCAAATAAAATTAAACAATTTATTATACGCTCACAGTCTCTTTAATGGCAGGGTCGCCAAAAAAAGAAAATTCTTCAAATTACGACCCGTTTTAGAATTCACAAAGTAAAATTATTAATTTTAAAAGAGAAATACAAGAATATTTTTGAAATTTTACAAGGTACAGTTTTGATTGTAAATAGGCAGATTAAGTCTACAGTCCCTTTTGAAAATATTATTTTTTTTAAATTCTTTCATAAAATTCTTCATTTTCAATTTTCTATTTCAATCTCCAAAAAAATCAAGTTTTACTATTGCAAGGAATACAAGGAAATAGACAATATAAGTTGGTCTCTGAAGTATCATTCTTTGTAGGCAACCCTGTATTTGGTGATACAGTGTATTTTATTTTTTTATTTTGGACTTTTTTATTGGATTCAATCATACAGCAGCCCACGTAAAACTATGTATACAGCGAAGTGGATCTGAATATTTTCCGTCTTTTTTTTTATTTGCATTAAAAATTTGTCAGATAAAACGTGCAAAATATCTAACATAATTAATTACAAACTTACAAAACTGTATAAAAATACCCTTCATAAACTCTCTGAAGTCTCATAATTTGTGAATACCCCTGTAAAAACTGAGAACGTACCTTGACAGAACCGTAAAAGTTCTCTACAATGAGTGTATAAGGACCCCGGGATGATTTAGAAATAGTAAAACTTCGTTCAACACTTTTACTTCCAGTCAGAGTTACTTCTACACTCATCTCATTTATCTCATTCTTCTAAACAAAAAGTTTAACTTTTAACGGAGACAACTATCTTTGTTTATAAAGTAGTAATCTCTGTTTATTTTTTTGTATGTCCGATCATAACTCATGAACCCCAGGACCGATTTGCCTCAAAATTTAATTGGTGAGCTAGGTGCAACCATGGAAATTTTCTTAGTTTAGTTTAAAATTTCTAAGTTTAATTGGTTGACAATCATAAAGAAATTTTGAATTTTCTTGGTTTTCTTCTCTATTCGTTACCTGTTCCTGCAATGCGAACTCTACCAATGAGTTGACCGCTAAAACTGAATCATGACCTGATGACCATCCAGACATTGAATGCCTCCTACAAAGAAAAATAATAATTCTTAAAGGCCTTAAGTCCTAATTAATGTAAATCGGATTTAAATTTGAAAGTAGTTTTTAAAGCTTTGTAATAAAGCTACAGCTAGTTAAATTATTAAAACTATAAATGTCGTCTTCGCAGTTTACTATTTTTACCGTACCTTGAATTCAACCAACGAACAATAGGTTTAATAATAAACTCTTTCCTAAGCGTATAGACCAGCAATCCGTAGGAGGTAGCTCTGAAATATAGATTAGTTAAAGGGAGTGTTCGCGAAAAAGAGGGTATAAACTAATCCCGAATCCCGAAACAGAGAGAAGTAAAATTAGTAGCGATCCAAACCAAATTCAATTCGGGATTAGCCTAAACCCCCTTTTCATTTTCGCAAACACTCTCTTTAAATGTAGATAAAGCCAGCACGTTAAGCTAAGGTAAACTAAAAATAAAATTAAAATCTTATATGTTTAATTTTATTAAAAGGGTCATTGAGATTTAAAACAGTTAGAATTTAGAATAATAATAATAATAATAATAATATAATAATTTATAATTTAGAATATGTATAAAGAGAATAAATTTCTTTTCACATACTTTTGAAATAAACTCCAATTTAGAGGAGCTACGAGGTCACGAAGTCGTTCCAGTTATGTTTGAATTTCTCTCTCTGAATAGTTTGCAGTTTTCGTTTATTACAGACACAAACCCCGACAATAAGCAGGCAACCTGTATTGAACTCAACAAATTCATTACATTCTCCAAGATTCCAAAATTGACGTAAACGAGGGAGGGGGATTGAAGGCCTAATTTAATAAGATTATACAGTCGGACCCAGTTGCCTTATTGACTTCGGAGAGAAAGGACCTATCTTATATGGGTCCCAGCCTTGTCCCAGCCTTGCAGCCGGGAGAGCGCTGTGTTTAGTTACGCATCTAGTATACTACAGGGGAAGCAAGAACTATACATAGATTAAACTTTCCTTTCTTGTTTTTTGTTTTCTGTATTCACTGGAGATGAAAGAAGTAATTTAGCCCCTGATAGGTATACATGCACAATGATACTGGTTTTTTACTCAACCGGCTGGGAGGACTAGACTGAGGACTGGACTACTAAAGAAGATTCCCCTCAAGAGGGCTTTACAGGGCTTACAACTCCTCATTTTGCATAAGGGGTGCAGTTATGAGTTTCCTTATAATTCCCCAAACTGGGAAACAGTATAAAATGAAGGAACACAGGAAGCAATTCCCTATACCCTTCTTCCTACAAATCTCCTAATCTCTCTCCTCTACCTTTTCCACAACTCGGATGTTATAAGAACTATTTGGAAAGGTCTTAAAGTGCAAAAACAAGCTAAACAAGAAAAAAGAAGAAACTAAAGAACAGGGAAAAAAAGAAAATCAAACTGGAAAAGGAAAAAATGGAAGGGAATCTTCCGACAGCGAATATAGACAACATTGGAGAAGGGAAGGAAACATCCACCCCCCCCCCCTCTAAAATTATTCTACCCTACGTAGAAACCTTCAAACAGTGTATTAAATTGCTGCTGAGACTGCACCACACATAAGAGATGTTGAGTCAAGACATTCCTAGATCAGAAAAAAATATTAAAAACTGCAAACACATCTGATATCTACTCCTGACATATGATAACCTTCTATTATACTTATATTGATATTTCTGGCGCCAAGATATCAAATTAAAGAATAGTATGAATCAGAAATATGTGTCAAATTGCATTTTTCCCTTGTCTACAAGGGATTAATATGCTTAGATCTAAAAGAGAAGAACAGAAAACAGATGTGTATATTCAATCAAGAGTTCAGAAAAAAATCAGATGCAAGAGTATACAGAGTTCAGAAAAAAGAAATTCATGGCTCAGAAAAAAATTAAGATCATTTAAAAATAGTTCCTACTTGTAACACGGCAAACTACAAGGACATCCAACAAAATTTTTTCTTTTTATTTTCAAAATTAGCCGAAGTATGATTGAAGGATGGACCAACAAGAAAAAAAAATGAAGAACAAGAAATATAGAAATCTCAAAATATATCCATCTGATATCATAAAAATATTTAAAAATATTGTAAAATTTAAAAATAAATAAATTATTAAAGTTAAAAATACAGTCGGACCCAAAAAATACCTGACAGCAAGTGAGTCACAGCACAAAACTGGGTTTGGTAGAAGCTCCTCAATGTTGCCAACCCTAAAATTTGTCATATTTACAAAAAATCTTTCAACTGGTGCAACCATTGCCTCTTTCATATTTTGTGTTTATTTCATGTCCAATCATGTTTATGTTCTAAAACAATGTTGCAAAACAATAACAAAACCTGATTTTTTTCGGATCATCTTTATATAGATATTATTCTATTTAATATCATAAACAACAACTGTTTGAACAGATAGCAAAGAACATATTCTTTCTAAATTGAGATAGTTCATCCCGCCTAATTATACTGCATGGGTACAATAGAGATAATGGTACAGAAAGATCCTTGTACTGGTTAGGACCATGCAACTTTTGAACTAATGATGTGTATATGTACTGTTTGCAAGCTTGTTAAAAAGCAAATCTGAAATATTTTATCGTCAAGATGATATTAATATATACACTGACCAATGTGCCTAAAAATATGTGATTGTAATACCTGCTAAAAGTTTGAATAGGATCTGTATCACTTCCCCAGTACATAAAACTACTTTGCTCTTGTCTGTACTTGGATAAAAGCTGAAACGCATCATCCTGAAAAAAATGTATTTATTGCAATGCACAAATATGTTGGAATACATCATTCTTGAACATACATATACTACACTGATATACATACACGTTATACATGTACTGCTGCAGTATGTAATGTATCTATTATGTATTTATAATGTAAAACTTAAAACTGTACACTGTACACTACACGAAACTACACTGTAGAGAATATTTTACAATTTTCTCTTCACCCTACCCTGCATACTTTTACATTTTGGGACCCCCCCCCCCCCAAAATGTTACTCCCCAAACCCTAGTTATTGGAAAACGAAAAAATTTAAATATTTTATTCCCGTCACAGCAGGGCATAAATTGAACCTTTACACTTCCCCATAGAATTTACATAATTCAATAAAATGGTGGATTCAAGATTGGACATTTTTAGATTTTACTTCATTTAAAACATAAAGAGTTAAAAACGTATTAATGATTAATTTACAATTTTTTAATACTATGAATATTTTGATGGCATATTTCAAAATAATATTTTCGTACTCAACATTACAAATAAATCTATAACTTTTATTTCTAAAAGTTGTTAGTTCATCGTAGAAAAATACTAACAATCCACCACCAATTTATATTTAATACAATGTAAACAATAACTATGTAACTTTCCTTATCCATTCCTCTCCTTTTCCTTTTATTTATATTTTTATATTTTTTAGAATTGGGGTGAAATATTCCCACCACTTCTACTTTTAGAGGTTTTTAAATACTTTCTCCTGAAACACTTAATTTTGTATGTTTTTCTTTTTACATTACCAACCCATCACCATGACAGCGGGATGTTAAGTTTCTCTTCTGTCCCTTGGTCGAACAATTAAGTGAATTAGCATCCCGCTCTGTGAAATTTTTGTCATAAAGAAATCGTGCTTTTCATTTCAAAACACGATAAAATCGGAGTTTGAGTAGCCAAAATTGGTCTATGGGCCTTGAAGTACAACTTTCCTACATTTCCTGTAAAGTAGTTGTAAACAATTATTATGATTATAAAAAAGAAAATTTTGAAATAACTTACTTTTGATGGTTTGTTGGTTACATGAAGGGCATATGCAACAATAGCTGAAATATTTAGCGATTATTTAATTTTAATAAATATTTTTAAATGTACAAATTTTTATCAAAACATTTTTATGGATAGAAAGTTAGAAAGGAAATTTCCCATTACGAAATATCTAAAAAAATTACTTTTGAAAAAATTGAAATTTGGGAAAAACACATTTTGAATTTGTTGGCCTTCGTGACCTGGGACTATAAATAGATTTCCTAAACAAAATTCAGCCAATTAGGTCTAGAGCGAAGAGCTTATAATAAATATATATTTACCAATATCATGAGGATGCCCATGCCTATCCAACTTGTACAGCTGAGAGGTTAACCATTCTGTACAGTTATGTACACTTTCATGTACCAGCAAATTCAAACTCTGAAATAAATAATAATCCTAAAATGTCAACAACAAAAACACATAAAAAATGGAATCAGGCCAGACTTTAAATTTCAGAGAGACCCGTTTAACATTGGAATAGAAAAGCTGTTATTAAGCTCAAGATTTAAATTTTAGATAGTCAATGTTAGCAATAACATTAAGTCGACATAAAATTGCCTATATATCGTCTTTCTATTCCACAGTTTTATATCTTTGCAATTTTAGCAATATTTACAATATCAGGCTGCAACAATATATTTACACCATCGGGCTGCAACATTATATTTACACCATCAGGCCGCAACAATACAGGGATTAAAAAAATTCAGTTTAAAGGGCCTGTAAGCGTAATTTCAAATGACCCTCAATGCAAAGATGACAAGATGTTCGATTCACAACGGTACTCTTGAAATCTCAATCTAATAAAAAATATGGAAGATTTTCCGATGTGAAAAGTGTTTATATCCGTGAGTTTCTTCGTTGCTTCTAAAAAACAAGAAACGCCGAAAAACCGCAAAGAAAAAAAACAGTTTGAGTTAAAAAAAAAACATGATAATCATATACTTGATTCGACAATGGTTTCAAGGGTACACCGTTGCAAATCAGGCATTGCCATATTTGTATGAAGTGGTAAAATTACGATTACAGTCCCTTCAAGAAAGGTGTTTCTTCCTTTAAAATACAGATTGTAAAATTCAGTGAAGAGAGAAACTAAATTTGACACACACTCAAATTTTCTAGTCCCTATATCTGTTCAACCTGATGGTGTGAACTATTATATTTCAAACTATTTCATCCAACAAAAATCATAGTTTGAAAAAAGAGGTCTACGTCATCAGGTTCGAAAGATAATAACATTAATAAATCAGAGTTTTTGGCAAAAGCTAAGTTTCTTTGCACAAAACATGAATAGTTAGAATCCCTGGGCTCTGACAACCTGATGGTGTAAACATTGCTATTTGAAACGTGGAATCTCTGCTCAGAATGAAAATATCACAGACCTACATAGCAAATATTTCAAAGATACTCATAAAACTGTGCAGCTAGAACTCATAAAACTGAGGAGCTGGAACTCATAAAACTATGCAGCTAGAACTCATAAAACTGAGGAGCTGGAACTAATAAAACTGTGCAGCTAGAACTCATAAAACTGAGGAGCTGGAACTCATAAAACTGTGCAGCTAGAACTCATAAAACTGTGCAGCTAGAACTCATAAAACTGTGCAGCTAGAACTCATAAAACTGTGCAGCTAGAACTCATAAAACTGTGCAGCTAGATCTCATAAAACTGTGCAGCTAGAACTCATAAAACTGAGGAGCTGGAACTCATCTGTGCAGCTAGAACTCATAAAACTGTGCAGCTAGATCTCATAAAACTGTGGAGCTAGAACTCATAAAACTGTGCAGCTAGAACTCATAAAACTGAGCAGCTAGAACTCATAAAACTGTGCAGCTAGAACTCATAAACTGTGCAGCTTGAACTCATAAAACTGTGGAAAAGTAAGACGATATTTAAGCAATCTTTTATCTTATACCATTGAATTTTACCTGTGACGCTACTGAAGCTTTTTGTAAACTGATAACAACATGAGCAGTTAGAGATACACTCTGAAATTAGAATCATTACAAAATAGTGATGTCGTCAGCACTTTTGATTTGTGAATCTCAGGTTAAATAATTTATCTCCATCTCATATTTAAATCCTAGGTTTAATTTAGTTAATTAATAACTAATCAATAAATCAATCAATCAATAAATAACTCGATGAAATTATCAAAATGATAAAAAAAATCAGAGTCAAAGCAACATTCTCCTAAAATCAATCTATGAATCAAGCAATCAATTAATCAAAATGAAAAAAATGATGAAACCAAGTCCTTGACTCCTTTAATCAAACAGTCAATAAATGACTCAATTAATGAATGAATGAATGAATGAATGAATTAATCATTTAATTAATCATCATATCGATCATCTAATTAATAAATGACTCAATCAATCTTTTATTAAAATGAAATTAATCACTCAAGCACTAATTAATTTTAAAAATAATTGACTTCATAAATTTAAAATATTTTAAAAAATAAAAACTTTATTTTGTTTTCTGTTTACCTGGAATTCTACTGGAGCCTGAGTTTCCTGGGGAAACATGAATGGTTCTCTAAATCTTCCTGAATTATATCAATATAAAATTATAAAAATATAAAAATATAAAAATATAAAAATATAAAAATATAAAAATATAAAAATATAAAAATATAAAAATATAAAAATACAAAAGTATAAAAATATAAAAATATAAAAATATGAAAATATAATACAGTGTGAAGTGTGGTAAATATACTCAAAATAAACATATATATAGATATATTTTTCTTTAGACAAATATTTTTAAAAAGTTAAAAATACCAAAAAAGAAACCAACCTATTGATATTTGTGTTGAAATTAACCAAGATATTGCTGATTCAACTACACCCATATCAAGAGACAATCCAGATCCTAAAAAATAAAAAAAATGAAAATAAAAAAAATTGTTTAATATTTGTTTAGAAAACTAACTATCTACAGAAATATGTCTTAAGAATTTTGACCTAGTCATATTTTTTGGAGGATTTACAGTGTATGCCTCCGACAAAACAGCTCTACATAGTCTATTGTTTATATACCTGGAGGGAGTACAGTGCATGCCTCCGACAAAACAGCTCTACATAGTCTATTGCTGATATACCTGGAGGGAGTACAGTGTATGCCTCCGACAAAACAGATCTATTTATTCTATAGCTGATATACCTGGAGGGATTACAGTGTATGCCTCCGACAAAGCAGATCTATTTATTCTATAATTGATATACCTGGAGGGATTATAGTGTATGCCTCCGACAAAGCAGATCTATTTTTCTATGGTTAATATACCTGGAGTGAGTACAGTGTATATCTCCGACAAAACATATCTATTTATTCTATAGTTGATATACCTGGAGGGATTACAGAGTATGCCTCCGACAAAACATATCTATTTATTCTTTAGTTGATATACCTGGAGGGAGTACAGTGTATGCCTCCGACAAAACATATCTATTTATTCTATAGTTGATATACCTGGAGGGATTACAGTGTATGCCTCTGACAAAACAGCAACAACATTAGCGGTCAACCAGACACTTCCACCCTCTATGTTCTCAGCCCTTAAAATATTAAAGATATTAAAATATTGCAACTAACTGCCCCCCCCCCTTTTTTTTGAATTAAATACCATTTCTTGTTCTCGAAAAGAAAAATTAAATAGAAATAAAAGATGATTTAATATTTTCCATATTTATTATTTTATATTTTATATTTGTATACTTCAAATATTTTCTCCGATGTCAGTGAATGATTTTGTGTTTAAATATACATAGTAAAAAAACTAAGTGAAGCTTTGATTGAAAATTTCAATTTTAATTCAAAAACATAAAGTTTAATTAAATTACAATGGACAATAAATATTTTATTGATGGAAATTACAATATTAAGTAGTCATTATTTTTTTTTCTAAATTAAAAAAATAATTAAAAACTTTAAAAAAAGAGAATAATAATTGGGCCTCAAATGCCTAAAACAAAACTCCGGTTTATTAGAAGGATCGAGCCAACCTTTGGGCACCTTTTATTCCCTTTTTTAGTGTGTTATATTGCCATATTTACCTGTTTTTATTTTTGAAGAAAGAAAATCCACCATCTTGGTTTTGACAATTAAGAATCTCCTGGTAGGCCAGGTTTGCCTCTCTGTAAAGATTCTCAACTCTAAAATATTCAAAAGTTATTTTTTTTTTTACTTTTTGGATAAATTTTTTAAGTTTAAAATAAAAAATATTTGTTTGAACACCAAGTTGTAGATATGTCTAAGAGTTGCTTCCAAAATATATATGAATCTTAATTTGTAATAAGATTTTCAATTCTAGAAAATTTGGAAATAAATTTAGAAATAAATCAAGCTAAGTGCATAAAATTTTTCTTTTAAAAAAATGAGTAGAATTATTTATTCATATATATGATTGATTTTATATTAAGAAAATCAACTTTAGAATAGTTCTTTAAAATTTAAGTTACGAAACAGAGGAAGTTTGATTACGAGCTGCAATAAGTTAAACTACAGTCGTCGTCGTAAATAACAACACAATGAAGACGACTTTTGGTTTGAATTTTTTATTTTTTACAAAGCTTTAAACATGTAAAGGCTGGGGGGGTCTGAATTTATGTATAGCCTGGGGTGGAGGCATCCCACGCCCCTTCCCCCCTTGGAAAATGCCAAATTTTTCAAAGCTAGCTCATTGAAAAAAATAGACCATAATAACATTATTAATAGTTTGGGTGCTAAGGAGGGTTAAAAAATGCCAAAAAAACGTGTTTTTAATTTCAACAAATATCAAAGTGTGACGCAGGTTTCTGCATTCATAATTTAAGGGCTTTTCAAAATATTATTTTTAGATCTGTAGCTTTAGTCACAAAAAAAGTTATGGGCTATTTTAAATTTTTTTACACAGACCGGACTTTTTTCTGGCCTCAACCCTACCCTATAAATTAAAAAAATATATATTTACAAAAAAAATTCTATTTATCTACTGGAGCCTGA